>NC_087212.1:3321876-3374376 GCF_015104395.2 Macrobrachium nipponense
ACACACACACACACACACTCTTTCTCTCTCTACCCCCGTAAATTCATTCTCTCTCTCTCCCTCAGTTTCTTTATCTGTGAAGTCTCTATCTTCTTCTCTTTCTTTCCGTGAAACCATTCTATCTCTCTCCCTCTCTCTCTCTCTCTCTCTCTCTCTCTCTCTCTCTCTCTCTCTACCCCCGTAAATTCATTCTCTCTCTCTCCCTCAGTTTCTTTAGCTGTGAAGTCTCTATCATCTTCTCTTTCTTTCCGTGAAACCATTCTCTCTCTCTCTCTCTCTCTCTCTCTCTCTCTCTCTCCGTGAATTCATTCTGTCTCTCCCTCAGTCTCTGTAGCCGTGAAGTCTCTCTCTCTCTCCCTCATATCACCGTGCTGCTATTGTAATTGACACTGCCATGAAAAAAAAAATGCATTAATAATAGTTTCTCCTAATATCTCGTTCAGAATTGTCTCGTACTGAGCTCCTCCATTCTTTCCCCTATTGCGACGTATTTCCCCGCCCCCTGACTTATTTCGCAAAAGGCAGACTGGATCTTCCAAGGGACGAGCTATAGTAATGACACGATTCCGCCGGGGATGATTGCAACCCGACCTACGTCAGGTATAATATACTACATAGATGAGGTTTCCGCATTTCTAGCAGGGGAAGAAGTAGTAGTAGTAGTAGTAGTAGTAGTAGTAGTAGTAGTAGTAGTTAGTAGGGCGGTCGGAGATCGCCTCCTTCGTTCGACCTCCTCCAATAATTGTAATTGTGGGGTTGGGGGGTGGGGGGGGGGGGGGGGGGGGGGGAAGTATTCGATACTTACCTGTTCTTCTTCACACTTTTTTTTTTTTTAGGGGTTTTTATCAGTGTTCGTCCTTGCTCCAGACAGGTGTGAGAGAGAGAGAGAGAGAGAATATGACTTCACAAATAGAGAGGTAGAGAATGACTTTACAAATAGAGAGAGAGAGAGAGAGAGAGAGTGGGGGGGGGGGGGGAGAGAGAGAGAGAGAATGACTTCACAAAGAGAGAAAGAGAGAGAAAGAAAGAGAGAATGACTTCATTAATAGAGAAAGAAAGAGAGACAGAGACAGAGAGAAAGACTTCACAAATAAAGAAAAAGAAGAGAGAGAGAGAGATTCACTCTCGTTTTTCTGTTTCTGTCTCCCTGACCGACAAAATTCCCTGCTTTTAAGGAGGCCAGCCAAATTAGGCAACTTACCTTGTTTTGTTCTCCCTGTCCCCCTCCTCCTCCCCTCCCTCTCTCTCCTTCCTCCCTCACTCCTATCCATCCCCCTCCCCCCCTTTTTTCCCTCTCTAATTGTGCGTGAGTTGTAGGCACCTCCTTCCAAAGAGCTGGGAAAGTTATCGGAAGTGAATGTTGTTCTTAGGTGAATCATTTTATGTTTTTTTCGTTTTCATTTTTTATATAGAATCTAGTTCCCAATACTTTTCCATTGTAGGTAACAGAAAAGAGGCTGTATGTTACATCGTTATATTAAGCATTAACTTCTGTCATTAATTACAAGTACAAAAAAAAATTAATTACTATGGCAAAGAAAGTAGTGGTTTCATGTTAATTACAAGACGAACAAGTAAAAAATGCACCAAAATTTCTTCGGCACAATCGAGTTTTCTTTTCAGCGTATAATCAATGGCCTTTATCGTTGCCAGACACACCATTATGGCTAACTTGAACCTTAAATCAAATGAAACCTACTGAGGCTAGAGGGCTGCAGTTTGGTATGGTTGATGATTGGAGGGTGGATTATCAACATAACAATATGCAGCCCTCTAACCTCAGCAGTTAAAAAGTGCAGACGGACAGACAAAGCCGGCACAATAGTTTCATTTGAGTGAAAAACTAAAAGTAAGGAATTGTTGTTAATTACTATGACAAAAAATTAATGACGTTGTTAATTACAAGTATAAAAAAAGTAATGATTTGGTGTTAATTACAAGACAAAAAAAGAGTGATGTCTTCCTTTCTGGCCATCAACATGAATTCACTTATACTCGAAATATACGAAGAGGTCCACCTTATCACGGTTAATTTTGGCTGCTTACCCTTCATTCAAGAACAGCATACCTTTATGCCTAATCATCCCCGGACAGCAGTCCTAGCTTCGCACACTATAGGCTGTGGTGGCTTAGGGGAGCTGAAGGGAAAACTAGTGCTCACATTTTAAATCTTTTTCGGATAAGTTGCTACACCAGACATTTCAAGAATTGCTGGTTTCGTCAGACCATATGTGGAATTTGATGTTTTGGCTGGTGTGATGTCACTTTTCGCGTACTCGGGGAGTAAGCTTGGAAACTACTTTGTTGTTCTTGTTGGGGGGAGGTTGTTAGGAAAGCCCTATGGAAAAGCCTAAAAAAAGTCTGAAAAATGTGTTTTGCTTTGAGTTAAAGATACAGGAAATTGTAGGATAGAATATTTATGATTTTTTTATTGGAATGAAAATGTAAAATATAAATCACGTGTGTGTTAAATAGTACAGGAAAATGATTTCTATTAAAATGTAGTGTATTTATTTTTATTTTCGTTGATGAAACAACGCAAAATTTGACCGTAGATTTTAGCACGCGCCCCGAGCAAGCTGGAGGTCGGATCACGCCTTGTTGAAAGGATGATGACTATTGGTGAACTTCCTCCCTTTGTTCAGATGAACATTAAGTGAAATTGTACCTTGAGAATATACAAATAGAGACCTTACAGACCTTACAGGACCTTACAGACTTTACATCTTGTTTCGGGTTGCCCCAGGTCCCTCAGTATGAGGCACCTCTAATGGTCTACCAGAGAGTTGCTAGTACATCTTCCGGTATATTTTGCATCTTCCAATCT
This sequence comes from Macrobrachium nipponense, assembly GCF_015104395.2. NCBI lineage: Eukaryota > Metazoa > Arthropoda > Malacostraca > Decapoda > Palaemonidae > Macrobrachium > Macrobrachium nipponense. The sequence goes on from NC_087212.1 coordinate 3,324,704, forward strand.
TGGATGGTCTGGGATGCAGTTTAGATATCTGTCGAGCTTATTCTTAAACACATCTACGCTCACTCCTGTTATATTCCTCAGATGAGCTGGCAACGCATTGAATAGACGCTGCATTATCGATGCTGGTGCGTAGTGGATTAATGTCCTGTGTGCTTTCCTTATTTTTCCTGGTATAGTTTTGGGCACTATTAATCTACCTCTGCTTGCTCTTTCTGATATTTTTAGCTCCATGATGTTTTCAGAGAGAGAGGAGAGGAGAGAGAGAGAGGAGAGAGGAGAGAATAGAGAGAGAGAGAGAGAGAGAGAGAGAGGACAGGTCGCTGATTGGACGAATTGCCTTCGACCCAATCCCTGTCATTATCGGTATACAATAGAAACATAGGGTCATTTAGAACCATTGTGAAATGTTAGAATTTGTGAATAAATAAAGACCTTTTGAATATCCATTTAAGATTTATATTATTATCCTAAAACCAAGGTTGCATTTTGTGATTGATGTGCCGGTAATTTCTTCGTGACTTATCTTAATTAGTTGAATGCTGACGGAATAAGTTGGATTTAATTAACCCGATAAATAGGGAAGAATTGGAGGGCAAGCTGGGTATAAAAGCTCATTAGAATCCACAGAATTATTGGGCTATCTGTTCTCACAGTCACAGCTGGTCAATTCAAGTCGTAGAATGCTTAAGAGTATTGAAGATTTGGATGAAAAGAATGAGAACAGATGTCCATGCAGCACACTGCAAAAAATGGAGAAAGGGAATAGAAGGTACTAAATCACCAACAGTCTATTTAAAGTTGCGAAAACATTATATTTGACGGGGAAAGAAGTCAAATCCTCGGCAGAAGTTTCGCTTTGAGGTTGTCAAATGGGATTTTATGAATACCTTCAGAATATCAAGAAGCATGACAAATATCTGTCTGTTGTTTTCTCTTACTTTATCTCCCTCTCCTAGAGAATTGCTGATGTCACCAACAGAAGCGAACCTCAGCTGATGAACAAAGCAGTGATTACAGAAATCTTCACGTATTGCTTCATAACTTAGAAGTTTGAGGATGGAAAGACCAAAACTTTTTTATTGCTCGGTTGGAGGCCAGATCAGGATATCAGAGTAAGGAAGTCTCGGCAAGCAATTAACTTGGTTATGATTTCAAGGTGTACTACTACTGGCTGGCATAAAAAGTCGCCCTAGGTCATTTGCTGGGATTCCCTTGAAAGATAATACAAGGAAGAGAGGGGGAGTAATAATACCAAGGTGATCTAACTCTGTGGATACGGATGGAAATGAAACGTTCAGAATTCAGAAATGATACCAAAAGAGACAGTCACAGAAATGGAACAGGGTTGGAAATCATGTGCCTGTGTGGCTTTATCAGTGTACAATATTAGTATAATAATGTATAACTTTGTTCGTCTGTAAGTTGTTGCGATTAATGAAATCATTTCCCTTCTACGTTGTTGAACACACAACACACACACACACACACACACACACACACACACACACACACACAGGGGAGGATAGGTAACTGCCATCCCGGAAAATATAGTTAGAAACCCCAGTGCTAATCGTTGCTTGGAAACGATAACTAATTGAAGTCATAAACATTTCTGTGACTCCAAAAAATGTTTCGTAACTTCAACTCACAGCTGGGTCCACTGACAGAGCTGGCTGGCGGGGTTTCGAGCCCAGGCATTGCCAATGCAAACCCAGTGAGTGCGCTCCCCAAAAGGTTTGTTCCACTTAAATCACCGGGATATCAAATGAAAGTGAGATAAGACAAGCCTAAAATCACAGTCCGTTTGCAAGTGCCACTCCTCGAACCGAAGATAGGCAATGCTTGAGTACTTTGTACACAGGAATGTAATTGTATGCACTTTACTGATGAATATGTTTCCTTGCTGAAGGAGAAATAAACATGTTTATTTCTTTAGAGAGAGAGAGAGAGAGAGGAGAGAGAGAGAGAGAGAGAGAGTCAAACTTTTTCACTTCTCTCCATCTTTATTGTTTCTACCAAAACTCCCAAGATTTCCACACATCCCGGGCACTTGTGCGAGGCGATTTCGTAAACTCAGGATTATAAAAGTTGTGAAATCCTAATAATCCCAGGCATTGATTTACGAATTGTTTTATCTCTCCGCCATCTGATATTGTGGTGGTCTCTCAGTGAATGAACCCCTTTTGAACCCAAGGTTCATATAAGACTCGAGATCTTGATAGGTCGAAAGCCATCCATTTCACGTTCCGTTTCGTTCCGTCATTCCAGATGTGGGCTTCTATTGTTTCGGTTCCAGGCTCCGTTTCGAAATCCTTTTCGTTGCCTTTCCAGGCTCATGATCCTCTTAGGGTGTTGCAAATCAGCTGATAACATCGCTGGTCTTTCTCATGTGCGAATCTGTGGCCGTAAGAATGGTAGACATTTGAATTCCGTTAGGCAATTGGCGAGGCGGTCGTATTTTTTAATTTTGCTGTAAAGTTTTCTCAAGTAATCCTTTGAATATTTTCCCCCTTCATACTTTTATGGGTTTTTTCATTTTTTTTTTATATTTGGAGTTGAATAGAGAATGCAATCGGAGTGCATGAATATATGACTTTTTACTGGTACAAATACTAAGAAAACAAATTCAGCTATTGTAATCAAATTTTTCCTTGATATCTGTAAAAGGACAAATATGAATTTATTTTTTACTACACTACTAATATTTTCCTTGACAGAAGCGCAGTCAAAGCATGGCTAGACAAATGTAAAAAAAGGGCGCTTAAATGTATCTACATTGGTCTTGTAAGACCAACGCTCCGCTGCCGCACCTTGGTTTAGCCGGCAAGGTTGGCAGCCAGTCATGGAACACCCTCACTGTCATGCGCTTGTGATTCATCGACGAAACCTATATATCACCTGGCCCTTGTCACCACCGGGCCCGCTATTTGCGTCTGCATGCTGTATCAAAAGTGGATCAAGTCTCGACAATAAATCAGTATACTTTGTTCATGTTGTGTTTGAATTGACCCTTACATTGGTGACCCTCCTGGAGCAACCCAGCAGCCAAATTGGATCCAAGCCTTAGAACAAGCAGCCACTAACAGATTAATTACAGCGCTTAGTTCCGGATCGTTTTCTTTTGAAAGGTCTTGATCGACCCCTGACAGCTAACACTGAATATGGTCACGCTTACTGAAACAAAGCCACTATACTGTTCTGAATACAGCATTGAATATCTGGTAAGATTTTTCTCAAGAGTGGTAAAAAGATTGTTTCCATGGCAAGGTAGATATGAAACTGTTCTTCCATCAAACCCTGGCAGCTACTAATGGCAAGCCTCCCTCTGCTCCACATCTCAATCTGTTAGTTTTGGAGGGCTGAGATACATTTCAGCATCTGAAATGTCTCGAGTTTCACAAAGAAACACAGACACACACCACATGGATGCACTGGGGCAGAGGGTCACCTATGAAAACTCCTCCAGTTCAGTCCTGATCATAAATATCTGGCTAGGCCAGGGTGTGAAGTGATGAAAAAGGGCTGAAGAGTAAATATGTCTGTGTATAGAAAACTGAAGTAAATTGAGCCTTCAGATTGTTGCGTAGCTTTGTAATTTTGAAATTTTAAAGTCAACACATTGTAGAGATTATCAACATGTGTGTATTTGGCTTTGATTACAACAAATGAACAAATTACTGTACACCTGTGTCGCCATTTTCGACAGGAGAGTCTTGTACTCACAGTTCATTCTGTTTGTGTTTTGCTTGAGGAAAGCATCAGTCTGGTAAGAGAGACACTTTCTTTGTGCATCACACGGGCCTGTATAGTTGCGTGACCCAAGCAGTGAAAAAGGGAAATTAGTGCTATGGAGCGCAACCTGGTTGGTAGAATAGAGCAAAAGGCTAGGATCACCGCTAAGAATATGAAAGTTTGTGCTCATACACACATGTAAACATGTAATTTTGATTGGTGACTCGTGAAAACGTTCGAGGATACGCGCAAGAGTACAAAAGTGAGAGAATGTATAGGAGGGTAAGTGTTACCAAGACGATGAAACGGTATGTTCAGTGGAAAAAGTGAAGCTGTAGAATTGCTTAAGTAATTGGGAATGCTTACATTAGATGACGGTAGTACGAGACAGGTGGTGAGTCACAGAAGTGAAACAAGAAAGGTAATGAGATATGCTTCGAGTTTCTGTTGAAGCCATGGAATGTGTGCAGGGATTGTTTAGCAAATTTCCCCTGTATGGCAGTGAAGTGTGGACACTCAGTCCAAAAAGAAAAAAGATGGAAGTTGTGGAGTTGAACTGTATACTTAGAATATATTGCATTAAAAGCTCAAAGAGTGAGAAATGTGGAGATATTTGGAAAAAGGTAAACAAGTTAGTAAGAGTGAGAGGAGAACTCAGTGACTAAAGATGGTTCAGTCATGTGGAAAGAATGGAGAATGATAGGTTTGTGAAAAAAAAGAGTATGTAATTGAGAAGTTTTAAGAGAAAGGAGAGAAAGGAAGACTTGGGAAATGGTGAATAGATGGAGTGGAAGAGGACGTGAAAAAGGTGGGACCTCAGCATCCAGGAGGTGGAAGAGCTTGTACAGGGTATATGTGTATTTCATTTTTAATTTTGTTCCGTTCCTCAATTTTAATAACAGTATTAGGTGAACAATTGCGTGTCTACGAAAAAAAATATATAATAAAGTAAAACACGCAATTCACAGAGGGTGAATACATTGAAGATTCTACCCATGGTTTGTGCTTAGAGGTAGGAACTGCATCCACGTTTATTAGGAGTTACCTTCTTTTCCTTATTGAAAACCATATTAATGAATAAAGTCCATTCAATAACAGCCACCTTGGTATTTCGATGCCTTTTTGTGATGTCAGAATTTCTTCAATAACTCCCCTTTTCAATCTATGTAGCCATATTCATCACTGTGGATTTGTTTCCCAAATAAAAATGTTTGGAGCATTAGGTGCTACAGTTTTCATATCAAAACTGTATTAATAACAAATTTGATCGTATCATCCAGAAACCCAAAACTGGACCGTTGTTATATTCGGATATCATCATTCAGTAAAAGTAATTGGATAATTTTTCGACCCAAATTCACGCAGCGTGCTTCTCAAGCTCGCTATTACTGCAATTAAACATTCCTGTAGCTGACAGTCACGAACAAAGACAAACTCAACTGAAACACATTCACTTGAGAGAAAGAAAAAAAGGAATTAGGGCGTCTTCTTCACGCCAGTGCTTAATAACGCATAGAATTCCCATGCAAGAAATAATAATGATAATAACTGACCTCTTTCTTTTTCAGAGAACCTATTGGAAGACAATGCAATTCTTCTTCAGAAAGCTGTTTCGTGTGCTTGTAGCGCTATGCTTCATCATTTTTCTATATGGGAGGTATGATTAAAGGGACTCTGTATCCCTTGATCAGCATTGTTGCTTTTACCACTGACAAATACAAAGGGAGCTTGATTCTGCATTAGATCAGAGTCTAGGTTAGGTTTCACCTGCTAATCCTCGTGCCCTTTCATTCATTCCTTCTGTAGCTCAGTGGATTAAACGTCGTGGTCCGAATCCCGAAGGAAGAAGGGAAAAGTCAAGCACCAAACTAAAGTACAGTAATCTAGCAAATTCCAAAAATTGTTTATTGTTTCTGAAAAGCTAAAGCTACGTTAGAAAGTTGCTTGGATGAGTCTCTGTGAATGATAAGCAGATGGCAAACTCTCCCGCAAAATTGCAGGTTATATGTCACATTTTTGCAAATAATCCCATTGTAAGTCTTTAATTAAAGTTGGACTTGAAAAAATTCATTGAGCTTGGGTGTTGGTGTTAGTTTTGCCAACAGATTATGTCCACAGAAAGATTTAGATTCATGAATCAGCATCTTTCCAAGGTAGGTAGTTTGCAGATATTGGTGAATAAATGCTACGCAGCACAAAATCAATACTTACCAGATTTCTATCAGTGATCCAGTTTAAATATCATGCTCAATTTTCAGTTTGGATAATTCTCTTTCATTTTATCAATTCAAATCAGAGTCAAGACCCGATCAAGGAACATTTCAATAAAATCCATCTACACAGATCAAATTGTAGTATTGATGAAGTCGTGTACTAGGAAAATGGTCTTGTAATCCGTTTGAAAGGGAACGAACTACATAATTTCATTTTTGTTGTAACACTCTCCTTAACTATGATTCAAAATAAGTTCAGATGTATAGAATATTCAAAGTGAATTAAAGACGAAAATCCATTTGATATATTTTTATCTTACAGTGTACAGATTAATAACAAGCCTTCAAGCCTTCAGGAAGGACTTCAGAGGACACTTCCAAATTGTTTTTCACCGTCTAGGGACGAGTTGCCATACAGTCTTCTAGATACCGACCCCTCTGTCTTTAAGCCTGCCAAGCTCTCGTCAGATGAAATGGCTACTCAGGTCGAGAAGAAAACGCCCAACCTTCCCTTCAGATTCTGGCTGGAAGTCAATGGGCAGGATAAATCGAAGAACGCTTCCTGTGCAAAGTTCCCTTCTCTCTATGATCTGAATTATGTCAACACACACTGGCAAGAAGTTCAGACTGTTGACGGACCCTACTATCTGTTTGGTGCATACTTTGATAACAGGACTCTGGCGAAAGATGCACCTACAGTGCGTCTTGTAGGTCAGATTGCTAAGATAAACAGAAAGGCAACTCTGTTCTGTCAGCTTTGGTTCAGAGAGCACAAGGAACCAGCGTTTGCGCCTGTTTCTGACCACACACATTTATCAAAGTCTGGAGAGAGTGTATACAAGGATGGAATTATCCAGCCATACATGTTTTCCTGCCCAGTGCCTGATGGATACAAACATATTGTACCACAGGCCGTTTCTGTCGTCGAGAATCCTTGCGATATGGCCACGACAAACCTGAAGGTGAATTACATTCTTTCTCCGTCTGGTCAGAAAGAAGGTTTTGCTGTGTGTGTGAAGGGAGTCAGTTTACCGTTCGCTGATTACAGTGTCCGATTGATTGAGTGGCTTGAACTTCTTTTCATTTTAGGTGCCGACAAAGTCTTCTTTTATACTTTTGATGTGCATCCGAATGTCTCTAAGGTCCTCAGTTATTACGAAGGTCAAGGCCGCGTCGAAATAACGAACTTACCATTGTCTGGAAGGCAGCCCAACGCGTTTGGTCTCCTGAACATGTATTTGAAATCCATAGGCAAACTCAAGGCTCATCAGGAAACAATTCCTTACAACGATTGCTACCTGAAGAACATCTACAGATATAAGTATATCAGCGCCCTTGACATTGACGAGATCATAATACCAAAAGTCTTATCATCATGGGGCACTCTGATGGAAAGCATAGTCCCAGAGGTTCTGCGTGACTCAAAGCTACCCCCTTCCAATTATGTAATGCGTCACATCTATTTCTTAGACGACATGGGGCATTCAAATGAAACCGTACCAAACATTCCTCGCTACATGCACATGCTACAGCATCTGTACCGGTCTCCCAATTACAATAAGCCTTTAGAATACATCAAATCTTTCTTCGACACGGAGAGGGTCCTCACAATCCACAACCACTTTCCCATTTCTTGCATCGGAGGGAAATGCGAGTGGTCTTTTGTAGATACATCAGCTGCTCAGTTACAGCATTATCGTCATTGCTGCGTTCAAGAGTTGGAAAGTGTTTGCGAGAAGGAGCACAGGAACAATAGTGTGCTTGATGAAAGCATCCTGAATTTCAAGGAGCCGTTGATATTAGGTGTTACGCAAACAATGATGAAGCTAGGTTTCTTAAACAGTACATGTTTAGAGTATTAAGTGTGTCGTTAATACTTTTGTAAGTGTATAGTGTGATGTTGTGTTTATGATTTTAATGTAACGATTTAATAAACAGCAAAAAGTCAGCTTATTGAATCCATACCCTTATGCAGCAAGTTTACATAAATACTCTTAGGTGAGACTGCTTTTAAACTTTAAAGCAAGGAAAAATATGACACTAAATTTGACAGACAGAAAGCCTATAGGTAAAACCTATGGTATAGGCCCTTGATTCGAGTGTTGAATCATCTCGGGAAGGAAATGTACATGATTTCTCTCAAAGATTGATATGGTTTGGCTATATGATTGATTGAGGGCGAGCTATCTGTTGTTACAACTACTAAGGTCAGTGATGCTGTTTGAAGCGTGAAATAATGGGATGAGGAACAACTGGCCAGAAAAACAGAAGTTATGGAAGTAGCAGAATTTTTCATTTTAATTGATGGTTGGCCTGCTTCTTTACAGAAGCGCAGTCAAAGCACGGCTAAACAGACGTTAAACAGGATGCTAAATTTATCTACAAGTTCAGTGGTCTTGTAAGCTCCATGCTCCTCTTCCACGCCTGGGTTCAGCCGGCAAGTTTGGCAGCCAGTTATGGAGCACCCTCACTGCCATGTGCTTATGATTCGTCGAGGCCATCAGTTTCAAATAAATAAATTAGTATATGCTGGGCATGTTGTTTGAATTGACCTTTACATTGGTGACCCCCTGGAGCAACCCTGTAGACAAATTGGATGCAAGCCATGCCTTACCTAAGAACAAACTAATTATGGCACTTAGCTTTGAATCGTTTTCTTTTGGAAGTCCTCGCTTTTGTAGACAGGCATGGTATCCACACCTAAACCCCTGACAATTAACAGGCTAAATATGGCAATACTTACTGACACAAAGCCACTAAGGTTTTAAATACAGCAATGAATCTCTGGTTAGCTGTTTCTTAAAGTGTTAAAAATATTCAAACTCTGGCAACTAATGATGGTAAGCCTCGTCCTGCTCCAGAATAATAGCCACCTGTTGGTTTTTGGAGAGTTGAGATCCAACTCAGGCTCTGAAATGTCTCAAGTTTGACAAAAGAAGGGAGACTACATTCTTGAGGTGATTCTAGAAACACGTCTCCCATATAGCGCACGAGCTGGATGCACTGTGGCAGAGGATCACCTGCGAACATCTCCTCCAGTTCAAGTCCTGATCATAGATTTCTAGCTTGATCAGGGTGTGAAGTATTGGGAGGGCTGATGTGTCTGTCTAGGTAACTGAAATAATTAGAACTTGACTCGATGCAGCTCGTGCAAGGAAAATCTGAATGTTTGTTTTGAAAAATCATGTCTCCTACGAGCCTTCAGTCTGTTGTTTGGCTTTGTAATTCTGAAGATTAATGGACTACGTGCGTTGGCTGCAATTACAAAACACGAAGTATTACTCTGCACCTGTGCCGCCACTTTCGACGGGGGAGTCTAGTACTCGCAATTCATTCCGTTCCTTTTTTGTTCGAGGAAAGCATCCGCCTGGTAAGAGAGAGAGACATTTTGTGCATCACATATGCCAGTATAGTTGCGTGGCCCAAGCAGTGAAAAAGGGAGATTAGTGCAGTGGAGCACAGCCTGGTTGGTGGAATAGAACAAAAGGCTAGTAATCTCATATCAGAGTCATTAGAAGGTCACTGCTCAGAATATGTAAGTTTGTACTCATTCCTACATCCACACACACGTACCAATGCACGCACCCTATATATATACATATATAAATATGTAATCGTGATTCAGGATAGTGCAAAGACTGAAGGATAGGTAAGAAAGTTCTGAAAGTGCTTGCAAGAGGAGAAAGAAAGATAAGAGACACGCAAGAGAATGTATCTTGGGGTATCGAGTGCTGATGAAACAAGGGATGTTACAGTGGTCAGCGGAAGAACTGAGGCAGCAGATCTGTACAAGTACTTGGGAATAGGTACGTTAGGTGGTGGTAGTATCAGGCAGGAGGTGAATCACAGAAGCAAGATAGGTAATGGGATGTGTGTAAAAGATTCGTGAGATGCTTCGTGTTTCTATTGAAGCCATGGAGTGTGTGCAGGGATTGTTTAGCAAATTTCCCCTGTATGGCAGTAAAGTGTGGACACTCAGTCCAAAAAGAAAAAAGAGGGAAGTTGTGGAGTTAAAGTATACTTAGAATATATTGCATAAAAGCTGAAAGAGCGAGAAATGTGGAGATATTTGGAAAAGGTAAACAAGTTAGTGAAAGTGAAATGAGAACTCAGTGACTATAGATGTTTCAGTCATGTGGAAAGAATGGGGAATGATAGGTTTGTGAAAAAGGGTAAACGATTCATAAGTTTTAGGAAGAAGAATGAGAAAGGAAGATTTAGGAAATGGTGAATAGAGTGAAAGACGAACTGAAAAAGATGGACCTCAGCATCCAGGAAATGTAAGGAGAAATTATACAATGTAGTGAATAGCGCAACACTTGCTAGGGGCGGGATTGTGAACGTGCTGAGAATAAGGAGGTTTACCACGATTCAGCTGTCAAAGATGATGCCAGAAATCTAACCAATTTTGTAGGTGCCTCGTCCTCACATTATATCAGATGTATAATGCACATTTAATTTTTAATTCCATTGCTTCCTGAATGTTGATAAATAGTATATAGGAAACTAAACAAAGTTAAAACCAGGCCTTCATCTTGACTCCAAGCTATTATTGGAACTCTTATCTGTATATCAAAAAAGAAAATAAAAAAAATGAATAAAATAAAACACGTAGTTCACTGATGGAACATCTGTCTTCAGCTGCAGAAAACAACTGTCAGATTCGAAGCAGATCCAAAATAAAAGAGATTTGTATACCAGAAGAGAGAACAACAGACTGACCGTCTCATTCCTTCAAGGTAAAAATTTTAAAAAATTCCACGGAGGTTTTTCGAAATTTTAACATTGTTTAATGAATGGCAAATTATATTAGCTTTGGATTTTAGAAGCTTCAGGTGGTCGTCTTTTGTAAACTTAAACGCAGTTACCAGTTTATCAATATTCCAATTTTATTTGGTAAATTTCTTCCCTTGTGTTGCAAAAACAGCCTTTTCATCTCCTCGCCCAGTGAACGTAAGGACGTGTGGAATAATTCTCTTTTTCTTCATTCAGACTCTACCGACTCATATAAACTTTGTCACGTGACAATTTATGAAAATAGAAGGTCCCGTGGATACTAACTTCTCATAGAGTTGAAACCGTTTTAACAGCTAGTTATGAATTTTCGCTTACTCGGGGAGTAAGCCTACAAACTACTTTGTTTTTTGGTGTTGTTCCTATTGGGGGTGGTAGGGAAGTCCTATGGAAAAGCCTAAAAAGGTCTGATAAAGTGTTTTTTTAGAATTTTAGAATATATGATTTATTTATTAGAATGAAAATGTAAAAAATAAACAATGTGCAATTTAAACAGAACAGAAAAATTATTTCTAATAAATAGCCTATTTATTTTTAATTTTCGTCGGCGAAACAACACGCTATTTGACTGTAGATTTTAGCGCGTGCCCCGAGTAAGCTGAAGGTCGGATCATGCATTGTTTGTAAATGTAATTTGGAAGGAAGCAATGCGGACATCATTTTCAAAATGTATTTTCATGATTGCTCCAGATTAAATGCTAATGTGGAGAGCTACTGCTCCTTATTCAAAATGGACCCAATTTTCACTGTCGAATTCTTTGATATTTTAACACAATTTTGCAACTTACAGCAATTTCATAATTCTACGTCATTCACTGCTAATGCAGATCTTAGTCATTGTGCCATTATATATTTTGAATCTTATTGGTATTGCATATCATTTTGATATATAATTGTATGGTTGTATTGTGCGTGTTTATTATTAGGGAAATTTGATTCCATCTTTTCCTTATTGAAAACCGTATTAATGAATCAGCTGTTTTCAGTGACACTGACTTTGACATTTAGAAGCCTTTTATCAGTATCAGTGAATCAGTGATATCAGAAAATCAGTTCCAGTGAAGCTACTTCCACTGGGGAAAAACAAACTTACATATAAGAAAAATATTTTCATAATAATCCCCAATGGCAATGTTAGGAGTACTAGCTTTTACCATTTTTAATAATATAAAGTTGGCTACCTACAAAATTTAAACAGCTATACTCTCTGTCTCGCACTGAGATGAGTAAGAAGTGGACTGCTGTTGCTGTCTGACATCATCATTCAGTAAAAGTAATTGGGTGATGATTCGTGTTTCTCAAGCTCGCTAGTGCTGCAATCACTATAAAAAAACAAACTGGACTGAAAAACGTTCCCACCGGAAAGAGAGAGAAAAAAAAAACATGAAATCTTGTTCACGTCAGTAGTTAATAGTACATTGTATTTCCATACAAGAAGTGGTGATTGATATTAGTAACTGAAACTGACCTCTTTCTCTTTCAGAAAACCTACTGGGAGACAATGCATTTCTCCATAGGCCGGTTTCGAGGAGTACCAAAGGCACCCAGGCTCAGAAACCTCAATATATATCTATGGCTGTGTTTCATTGGTTTTCTATATGCGAGGTATTATTGAAGGAGTCTTGGTTTCCCTTGATCAGTATTATTGCTCTACCACTGACAAATAGAAGGGCAACTTGATAGTTCTTCCATACATAATCAGAGTATAGGTTTTCACCTGCTTGCTGGGAATGGTGAAATTGTAGATAGGGGAGCACTGGTGCCCGCTAGGACACCATACATAATGAGTTGCTTATCTGGTTCTTCCCCCTTTTATGGCCTCTGGCTCAGTGGACTAAGCGTCCACCTACTGCTTCAGTGGCAGACGGTTCTGATCCCACCCCAAGGAAGAAGGTTACAGTCAGCACCCGGGGAAAAGTCAAGCAGCTTACTAAAGTACACTAATTCCAGTAATAAAGTCCCAAAGATTGTTAGTTGTTTCTGAAAAGCTGAAGCTAAATTTAAAAGATGTAGGAGTTCAAGTCTGGGTTAGAAAAGCAGAGAGGTAATACTCCCACCAATGTACAGGTTGAGCGTAGAATAGCTTTCCAAATAATCCCGGTAAATATCTTTTGTTATTGTTGGGATCAGAATTCATTTAGCTTATTTTCTGTTGATGTCAGTTTTGCTAAAAGATTTTGTCCATAGGATGATTTGTATTCCTAAACCAACATCTTTTCAAAATCGGTAGTTTACAAACTATTATGAACTATCAGATGTTACAATTTTCAAAATTAATACTTACCAAACATCTGTTAATGATCCGGTTTAAGTTTATCACTTAATTATGAATTTAAATAAATTTACAGCCTTATTTCAATTGTAATGAAAGCCCAGACCCTTTTAAGGAGCATTCAATTTAAATATTTTTAACATTATCAAATTGCTCTGCTAATGAGATCATGTAGTAGGGAAATGATCTTGTAATTAATTCAAGAGAGGATAAATTGTATTGAATTCATTTTTGGTTATTACACTTTCCTAAACTAAATGATTCCAAATAAACAGAGATGTATAGAATATCCAAAGAGGATTTCAAAAAATTCATTCAATATATTTTTATTTTTCAGCGTACAGATTTTTACGATTCCTCAAAGCCTTGAGCAAGGACTTCAGAGGTTGTTTTCAAATTATTCTTCGTCATCGATGGATGGATTTCAGAGGTTTTCAAATTATTCTTCACCGTCGATGGATGAATTTCTATACAGTCTTCTAAAAATCGACCCCTCTGTCTTTAAGCCTGCCAAGCTCTCGTCAGATGAAATGGCTGCTCAGGTCGAGAAGAAAACGCCCAACCTTCCCTTCAGATTCTGGCTGGAAGTCAAAGGTCAGGATAAATCGAAGAACGCTTCCTGTGCAAAGTTCCCTTCTCTCTATGATCTGAAATATGTCAACATACACTGGCAAGAAGTTCAGACTGTTGACGGACCCTACTATCTGTTTGGTGCATACTTTGATAACAGGACTCTGGCGAAAGATGCACCTACAGTGCGTCTTGTAGGTCTGATTGCTAAGATGAACAGAAAGGCAACTCTGTTCTGTCAGCTTTGGTTCAGAGAGCACAAGGAACCAGCGTTTGCGCCTGTTTCTGACCACACACATTTATCAATATCTGGAGGGGGTGTGTACAAGGATGGGATTATCCAGCCATACATGTTTTCCTGCCCAGTGCCTGATGAATACAAACATACTGTACCACAGGCCGTTTCTGTCGTCGAGAATCCTTGCGATATGGCCACGACAAACCTGAAGGTGAATTACATTCTTCCTCCGTCTGGTCAGAAAGAAGGTTTTGCTGTGTGCGTCAAGGGAGTCAGTTTACCGTTCAATGATTACAGTGTCCGATTGATTGAGTGGCTTGAACTTCTTTTCATTTTAGGCGTGGATAAAGTCTTCCTTTACAATTTTGATATGCATCCGAATGTCACTAAGGTCCTCAGTTATTACGAGGGCCAAGGTCGTGTTGAAATAACGAACTTACCATTGCCTGGAAGGCAGCCCAGTGCGTTTGGTCTTATGAACATGTTTTTGAAGTTCATAGGCGTTATCAAGGAGCATCAGGAAACGATTCCTTACAACGATTGCTACCTGAAGAACATCTACAGATATAAGTATATCAGCGCCCTTGACATTGACGAGATCATAATACCAAAAGTCACGTCATCATGGGGTACTCTGATGGAAAGCATAGTCACAGAGGCTCTGCGTGACTCACAGCTACCCCCTTCCAATTACGTATTTCGTAATGTCTATTTCTTAGACGACATGGGACATTCAAATGAAACCGTACCAAACATTCCTCGCTACATGCACATGCTACAGCATCTGTACCGGTCACCCATTTACACTAAACCAGGACATTACATTAAATCTCTCTTCGACACGGAGAGGGTCCTCACAATCCACAACCACTATCCCTTTACCTGTATCGGCGGGAATTGCTGGTCGTATAATGTGAATACATCAGCTGCTCATTTACAGCATTATCGCCATTACTGCGTTCCAGAGTTGGCAAGTGTTTGCGAGAAGGAGTACAAGAACAATAGTGTGCTTGATGAAAGCATTCTGAAATTCAAGGAGCCGTTGATATTAGGTGTTGCGAAAACAATGATGAAGCTAGGTTTCATAAACAGTTCGTCTTACATGCTTAAGTAACTAATGTAATGAGAGAATTGAATCTTTAGAATATTAAGTCTGTGATTAATACTTTTACAAGTGTACAGTGTAATATTATGTTTATGATTTTAATGTGACAGTTTAATAAATGGCAGAAAATAAGCTTTTTAAATCTATATCCTTATACTATAAGTTACATAAAAATTCTAAGGTGAGTTGCCTTTAGACCTTAAAGCAAGGTAAAATATGAAACCAAATTTCACAGGCAGTGAGCATACAGGTAAAAAAACAGTAAGCCCGTTAGTTCCTTGTGTTAAATCGTCCCAGGAGCCAGGATTTTAGCTGGACAAATAATCTCTCAGTGTTCTGGATTTGCTTTGTGTTGCACTATACCTAATTTTCAGGTGTTATTTCGATTTGTTGACTGAGATATGAGTGACGAGGGTAATACCATCAGGTTAGAAGAACGATGTGATCATTAAGCTTCTAAAGAAAGGAGATCTGAGTAGGTGTGGTGATAGGAGGAGGCAATAACTTTCTCACCTTGTAACCTTGAAGATGTTCAGTACAGTGTTGTTGAATAGGCTGGAGCAAGTGGTTGGTAGTACTCTGAGGGATGAACATTCTGATTTTAGAAAGGGGCGTGGTTACAGGGATCAGATCTTTGGATTTCGGCATTTAATGCAACAAGCAATTGGAATGAGAATCCCATTAAGTCTTCGTTTTGTTGATTTTGAAAAGGCCTTTAATAGAGTTTCGAGACGAACTATGGGAAAAATCATGAGGCATTATGGAATACCGGAAAAGTTTGTGGGGATTATCATGAACATGCATGATGCACATCTTGTAAAGTGATGGTTAATTAGTGTTTGAGTGATCCATTTGAGTTCAAGTGTGGTGTAATTTAGAGTGACAATCTGCCTCCTCTGTTGCTTGCATTGACAGTGGACTGCAGTGTGAGACAGGTTAAAAGAGAAACGGATGCAGGTATGCTCTAGGAAGAAAATGGGAAACTTCTTGACTTAGATAATGCTGATGATGTAGTTTTTATCTGCTTGGGACCAAAACATTGCAGTGTTGAATTGTCTAGTCATTGAAGGTCGAAAAGTTGGTTTGGTTATTAATGTTGGACCAACGGAAATCATGAATGTGAATATTGAAAATTCAAAGAAATGTCTAATTGAAGACATGATTGTAAAGCAAGTGGATAAGTTTAGATATTTAGGTATGTATTTAGATAAGGATGGTTCTCTGGGCACAGAATTTATGGAGAAATTGAAAAAGGCTCATCAGGCAATGGGAATGCTTATAGATATTTGGAATTACAGCAATTTTTCTCTGCATACAAAGATCAAAATTTATAAGGTAATGGTTAGGAGTACTTTGATTTATGGGCATGAGTTATGGTACAGTACAGTGACTTCAGACAACAAATCCTCAGTGTTGAAAATAAGGCACTCAGAAGAATATTGGGAATTAGTTGGAGGGACAGGATATCAAGTAACAGAATTAGAGAAGTAATGCGGCTGCAATCCTTCGATGCATATGTTAGGTTTGCATGATGGAATCTAACATACTCATTGACCGATGGAAGTGGCTAGGCCATGTGTATAGAAGACAGGGAGTAGTATGAGATACATCAGGGTGGGTTGCCCTTGGTAGGAGAGGTAGAGTTAGGCCAAAGGAGATGTGGTTGAGGACAATGAGATGGGAGACAGGAGATGAATGCTGGGGAGATCTTATGGAGTTAACCCAGGATGGAATGTGGTGGCGTGAGTTCGAGACCCTGTGCATTCCCGTGGGTGCCGGAGTTGCGTTTAATGGCATATATTAAAGTATGGATCTTACATATAGCAGTTTTTGTAATTAATGCTTCTGCTCTCTCTCTCTCTCTCTCTCTCTCTCATGTTTTAATTATAACATGGAAGATGCACTATGTTATGGCGCATCAGGTTTCAAAAGTTATTTAATACATAATTTCTCACAAAGATTGAGATGGCTTGTATATATTACTTATTGATTGAGCGCTAGTTATCTGGCATCAAAACTACCAGGTTCATTGATACCGTTGGATGTATGATTGAAAGTAAGTAGAACTATTGGTCAGAAAAGCAGTAATTATGGAAGTAAGAGGACGAACGCCTGAAGGAAGACTCAAGAAACCAGGATAAAGGGATTGATGAAGATCTGGGCCTGGTAGGAGTTAAGGAAGATAGTGCACAAGACAAACATACACATATATATGTGTGTGTGTGCTTAAGAAATCAGAGTAGATGCAAGTGACTTCATTATGTAAGCAAATACCACAGGAAAATGACAGGCAGAACTAGAAGTTCAGTACCTAGCTCTTTCGCATGCGTTGTTTATTCCCTCATTGTTTGTGCCCGATGATGCTGAATAAACAACACACACGAAAGCACTGGGGTACTGAACTTATGCTTGTCATTTTCCTGTAGTATTCGCTTGTTTATATACATATATATATATTATATATATATATATATATATATATATATATATATATATATATATATGATAATCTCTCTTGGGCATCAGACTATCTTCATAGCCTTCTTCATTTGGATCTAGGCTTGGTAGTAACAAGTGTTTCCAAAGTGTGAAGAAATCGAAACAATATATATATATATATAATATATATATATATATATATATATATATATATATATAGATATATACATATTGTGACGAAGTGGCGTAGAGTATCTGGCGGGTCTGGATACCATTAATACTTGGTGCATGAAATAGTCAAAGATCTGTGTCTGGACATTAATATTTGTTAACCCAAATTGCCAAGTATCTGGTTACTAGTCTTACCATTTGTACTTGCTAATACAAGAGACCCTTTTATTCCTGGGTCTGGGACACCCTTTGTACTTAGGGCACAGTTCATTCAAGTACCTGGTTGTTACTTACCTCACTACAGACAGACATCTGACCCTTCATCACAAATACTAAACGACTGAATACTCTAAAGGTAAGAGTGGTCCCTTTTTTCTAACTGAACAGTCAAGAAAACAATCAGTCTAAGTTCATTAAAATATGTGTGAGGTAATCTTAATTAAAGGGCATCACTCGTGCAAATTCAAATTTAAATATTTCCCTGATTCTGTTTTATTTGTGGGAAACGTCACAATTATCACTCTATGTTTCTACCTAAACAAAAATAAAATGCAATCTTTAATATATACTGGGGTTGGATTAAAATACTCATATAAATTTTAAATACAAAAAATTTATTTCTAAATTCAAAATTTATAAGTGAAATTCACAATCTCAGGGAAATTGTTATAACTTGAAAACAAAAGTTTAATTAATTCTTGAATTAATTATTAAGCAAAATTCAATCACAGTTTATCAAGAAAATTAATTAAATTAAATCATAAAGCAATAATTAAATTTGAAATTAAATTTGATTAAATGCAAGTTAATTCACAAGTGTAAGATTCAAAATGTACACAATAGAATATTATTCAAACCAATTAAACAAAATAAAGACAATGCAGAAAAACATAATGCATAATATGAAAACAATTAAAGCATTGACAGTACACACACTAAACATATAAAAATGGAATAAGTCAAAAGAACAAAGCAAAAGATAAATGTTTAGAAATGATAAAACCCCGAAGTGCACTTCACAACATTTGTAAAAATACCTTATACACAGCTGCAGCTCAATCAAAAGGCCTGTTACAATTTTACACTTTTTCACTATTTTCTTGGCGCCTTCACAAAAACCAATAAATGCAATACTATGTTCAGATCCCTCAAACAACACATATATTACTAAGAATTATATAAAAATGAGTGACCAGCTCGTTACGTTAAGTTACTGAACAGCCTCGCGACCGAGCGAGAGAGATTTTAAGAGAGAGAGAGAGAGAGAGACTATAACGCACGCCGCTCTGTCTCAAAGTGAATCAAAGAATTCCTCTCGCCCCATAAGCGTATGGGGTGGGCGATTAGTCTCTAGTTCAATACGAAAACATATTACGTCATCTCTATAGGAATAGCTAATACAAGACTCCTTTGTTCCATTACAGGACCGCCCGTGATGTGTTTACATCGATAAAAAAAATGCTTGACTAAGACATTCTCAAAGAGCAAAACAACTCCCTCGTAAAGGCTTATGAGCTTTCACTCTCTGTGTGTTACGGTACTTAAAGATGAAAAGTGGATCACTTAAGGCATGTTATCTTTAAATTTGGGAAATCTGAACACAGAAACAAACATTTCATACTACGATACACAAGTTCTGATGTGAATTAATCATATTACCACAATTATAATTGCATTCCAAACTTACATTATAAGAATATATATATATATATATATATATATATATATATATATACATATATATATAGATATATATATTGTGTGTATGAGTTTGCTTATTTTAAGAAAACGAGAGTTAAAAAATCAATATTTCGAGTGAACTAGAATACAGAATTAAAGCGAAATATATATATTCGTGGTGATATTATGAAGAAAGGTAGAATAACACATGTTTATTATTATTATTATTATTATTTATTTTCTTACAGCCATCCGATTCGACTGGGTGGTTTTTACAGTGTGTGGTTCCGGGTTGCATCCACAACAGTAAGGCCACCATAGTAAAAAATGGCACAGAGAGTAAGCAAACAAGCAAGCAAGCAAGCATCATTCTTCCTGAAGGATGAGAAGGAAATGACACACATCTGCACACATGCAAGAAGCTTGACCTGGGGAACTTCGCTACGTATAAACCGACCATCGCCTTATAAACCGTGCTGATAAGTTAGCGTGAAATGACCTATGACTTGTGCCGTGACAGGGACGCCTTTAGAAGTGTCTCTTTTCTTTGAGAGATGGTCTTTGAAGAAGTGGGAAGCCTCGCTAATAGGAAAAGGTGATTGCAAGCAAAGTGCTTGGTTCTCGAGGCGAACGAATCATAGATACTATAAGAGAGTAGGCTGCTTGTTATTCAGACGTTTGTATAGATTTTCCTAGAAGCCTGAGAGAATTATTCTTCTTTAAAGAAACCTATCTGGCTTTGTAAGTTATTGATTTGAATTAGATTCTTGGTAGTTCCGGTCACTTGTTGCCGAAGTGCTGGTTCTTTTAACCATAATAACCATCTGTGGGGATCGTTGGCAAAATATAAAATGGTTTATTGTGTGAGTTAAACAAGGCTACTGATCTGACCTCCAGCTCACTCGGAGCGCGTGCTAAAGTCTACGGTCAAATAGAGCGTTGTTTCGTCAACGAAAATTAAAATAAGCTATATTTTATTATAGATAATTTTCCGTGCTGTTTAACATGAAAATTTTTTATTTTTTACATTTTCATTCTAATGAATAAATCATAAATCTCCTATCCAAAAATTCCTGTATCTTTAACTCAACGCGAAACACCTTTTTCAGACCTTTTTAGGCTTTCCTAACCCCCCTCTCCCCCGCCAACAGCAACAACAAAGTAGTTTGTAGGCTTACTCCCTAAGTAAGCGAAACCATTGTTAGCTCACTCATATGGAATGTCATTGTATATCATATTTTCCAATTACACCTAATCTTATCAAAGGGGAATTCAGATCGCAAGTATGAATACAATAGAATTCATGGGCTAGTCAGCCATGTGGCAGCGTAGGAATTTTTGTCGTTCCTGTGTTTTCGATTGTCTAAATATTCAATAGAATTCATGGGCTAGTCAGCCATGTGGCAGCGTAGGAATTTTTGTCGTTCCTGTGTTCCAATTGTCTAAATATTCAATTAGAAGTCATTCTTATGTTGCTTCAGAATCAGATATAACCTTCTTGGTTTGAGCTTTAGATTGTCAGCAATATCACGGTTTAATTACACTAATTAAACACGATTCATTTAGCTCATGTATTTCATGTATTGTTGATATTTATAAGATAAAACCCTAACATTGGACACTGATTTGAAATTCAAGCTTCCAAAACCCTAACATTGGACACTGATTTGAAATTCAAGCTTCCAAAACCCTAACATTGGCCACTGATTTGAAATTCAAGCTTCCAAAACCCTAACATTGGCCACTGATTCGAAATTCAAGCTTCCAAAACCCTAACATTGGCCACCGATTTG
Organism: Macrobrachium nipponense; assembly: GCF_015104395.2. Classification (NCBI taxonomy): domain Eukaryota; kingdom Metazoa; phylum Arthropoda; class Malacostraca; order Decapoda; family Palaemonidae; genus Macrobrachium; species Macrobrachium nipponense. The sequence goes on from NC_087212.1 coordinate 3,345,711, forward strand.
AAATTCAAGCTTCCAAAGCTTCCAAAGAGTAGAGTGAATGTTTAATTGAAAGACGTTACAGAAAGTAAAGGAAAATACAGAAAGATAAATTTGTCAATCAATTGATAAATAGATAAGTATAACCAGATTGTATGTTCATTTGAAGGAAGTTACAAAAAGTAATGGAAAATACAGAAAGATAAATTTGTCAATCAATTGATAAATAGATAAAAGTATAAATAGTTTGTATGTTCATTTGAAGGAAGTTACAGAAAGTAATGGAAAATACAGAAAGATAAATTTGTCAATCAATTGATAAATAGATATAAGTATAAATAGATAGTAGGATGATAATATGATGATATATGTCCTGTTCTTCATTATCTCTAAATACAACTACGGTAAATAGATTTTTATAGAAAAAACAAATTTTTTCTTTCCTGATTATGCAAAACACGCTCGTTTTAATCAAGCAAGTCTTGATAGCGATCTCATTATGTCGGCGATTGAGCCTTGCATCATCGTCGCAAATCAGATTCTGTGTTAAAAATTCAGCTCGTGTCATCCTGCGTTGCTCCACGTGACCGACTAATTAAAGTTAATTATAGACGTCTGCTTCTTGCTTGTGATTGCCTCAAGATGGTACAGGCTTTCTGTCTCACTGTAACGCTGTATTCGTCAAAATCCTCTTTTCCCCCTTATAGCAGGTGATTAAGAGAAGCCAAACTCAATCTTAGGTAGTATGAATGGGATGTATTTGCCATCCCCTAAACCAATGTAAGGGGTATTATCTCCCGACGGAACCTGGTTTATCCTGTTCTTCCCGACGTTTAGCCTAAACCTTCTATATCATTGGCTCTAAATGCATCTCTTTGGAAGGCTCATTCGTATTTAAACTAGCCCCCACCCCATCCAGCCCCGCCCCCCCCTACACCGTACGCACATTGCTAAGTAGGGAGAATGTAATTTTACCAATAGAGATTTTGATTGTAAAAATGAAGTAGCAACTATTTGTGAAATTAGATTCAGCTGATGCATCTTGCAGGGATTGCTTGCAAGGTCTGATTGCTGGTAAAGGAAAGAGAATAGTGTGAAAATAGGGGTATGCGTGCCCTCACCGTCTCCTTGAAATTGGGATACCATTAGAAAGTGCTTTGAATTGGACATTTTCCAAAACTGGCCTTGACCAAGCACCACAGACGACGGAAGACGAGAGGCCTCTATTTAAAAACATTCAAATGAATGTCTCCTTTCATCAAGTGTTTTTGCAGACTTTGCATTCTTCTAAGGACGTCTAGGATGCCTTTGAAACTCACTGTGAATAAGAGTCAAGTGTCCTTTACACAATGACCCACCCTCTGGGTATTTGAAATAAGAAAAAAATCATTTTATTGTCTGTTATATTTCCATGCATGGAGGGTCACGAGCAAATAAAATGCCACGCATTCTGAGCGTCATCTGTATTTCAGCCCCTAGGCAACTCCTAATTACGTTAGGATTAGCCTCGTAGCACGTAGTCATTAAGTCTCCTCCCCCTCCCACTCCCCCCCCCCCCTCCCCTCTCTGAAAAACCGAAGAACAGCTCTTAGAAGTCGAACGATGTTGTTGGCTAAATTGAGATACCACAAGAAAAAAAATTATCTATCTCTTTTACTTCTTTGTCGGCATTTGCAGGTGCGCAACTTAGCCATCTTAGTGTTTTTTAATTATTATATTTTTTGTTTATTAATTCGTTGTCATTCCGTGGATGCATTGATCTTACCTATACTGTTTCATTGTTCTGAAGCTTGGTTACAAAAGCAATTCCTTCAACTGGAGGGATAATGAATTACAGTGGTTTATAGAATTCTGTAATTTTGTACTCATTCGCCTTCACTGGTTATTCATGTGGCATTCGCAGAAACTTATAATTTTCCATACAGTATTAAAGTTATTTTTAGTAACTGGAAATCTCGTAAACAAATAAACATTCCCGTGTATGTATGTATATAATAATACATCAAGGTCCATTTAATGTATTCATTACGAAAATGATGCATTTCAAGGAACTTGGAATATTAAAACAGTCACATAATTATTTTTTCAAGGGCTCCTAATGGTCAAACAGGGAATTAAATTTAAAATTTAGCTACAACCCCTTTCGCCCTCCCTTTTATTGTACCTCCGTTCATATTTCCATTCTTCCATCTTACATTCCACGTTGTTTTCAGCGCTGAATGACCTGCCAGGATTCCAGCGCTTGGCCCTTTGGCCTAAATTTCATATTCCAGTTCCAATTCCTGAGGATAACTGTTTTGGAATTTCCCAATCAGATAGGAATTGAACTTTTTTATTTCCCAATTGATGTGGATATTGTCGATTTAATATTTTTTATCATGTTATCTAACGTATCTACATTGTGTATATTATTGTTTATACTTTGTTTATTCCATGTATATGGCCTTGAGCTGAAATAGAATTTATTATTATTATTATTATTATTATTATTATTATTATTATTATTATACAAACCTCCAGCCACGTGGGGGAATTCATCATAACAAGAACTGTTTTGTGTCATTAGCTTGTAAGCCAAATGTTGTTTTCATCAACCGAGTGATACACACACGTTTGTGTGTATTACAACTGTTTTAGAAAATTAGATAATTGGGAAATCATTCTCTCTCTCTCTCTCTCTCTCTCTCTCTCTCTCTCTCACTCTTCTTTCTCCGTCTCTCTCTCCTCTCTCTCTCCTCTTCTCTCTCTCTCGTCTCTCTCTCCTCTCTCTCTCTCTCTCTCTCTCTCAGCTCGTGGCAATCTTCATTTATCTTGTAGCACAACTATTCAACCCAATCTTGATGTTGATGAGACTCTCTCTCTCTCTCTCTCTCTCTCTCTCTCTCTCACACACACACACACACACACAGTTCGTGATAATCTTCATTTATTTTGTAGCACAAATAACCAAGCCTATCTTGATTTTGATGAGATTTCTCTCTCTCTCTCTCTCTCTCTCTCTCTCTCTCTCTCTCTCTCTCTCTCTCTCTCAGCTCGCGATAATCATCATTTATCTTGTAGCACAACTAACCAAGTCAATGTTGATGAGTTTCTCTCTCTCTCTCTCTCTCTCTCTCTCTCTCTCTCTCTCTCTCTCTCTCTCAGTTCGGGATAATCTTCATTTGTTTTGTAGCACAAATAACCAAGCCCATCTTGATTTTGATGAGAACTAAAAAGTAAGATAGAAAATGCAGAACAAAAGATTATGCAATCAAAAGAAAATGAAAAACGGGACTTGGAAGAAAAAACCCTAGTAAATATCAAGCAAAACCCCAAACTATTATACTCGTACGCAAAAAAGATGAATAAAAGAAGAATAGAAATAGGCCCTCTAAGAATTGAAGGGATATTAATGAATGAAAAAAAGGAAATATGCAACATATTGGCAGAACGATATAAGAGAGAATTCACCCCTAGAATTGATAATGAAGATAATGATATAGAAGTAAGGGACGAAAATAGTGAATATTTAGCTGACATAGATATTAATGAAGCTGATATTGTGCAGGCTATTAATGAAATTAAAAATGGAGCTGCTGCAGGTCCTGTTGGTGTCCCTGCTATTTTGTTAAAGAAAGTAGTTCATTCTATCGCAAAGCCACTTGCAATATTATTAAGACAGTGTAGATACAGGCAAGATTTATGATGAGCACAAATTATCTTATATTACCCCTACTTTCAAAAATGGATCAAGACTAGAGGCAAGTAATTATAGGCCTGTGAGTCTAACATCACATATTATGAAAGTGTATGAAAGGGTAATGAAGAAAAATATTATGAAACATTTAATAAAAAAATAATTTGTTTAATATAGGACAACATGGTTTTGCACCCGCCCGGAAAAAGTACAGAAACCCAACTGTTAGTCCACCGTGAGAACATATACAAAAATATGAAAAGCGGAAATGAAACAGATATGGTTTATCTAGACTTTGCAAATGCTTTTGACAAGGTAGACCATAATATATTAGCGAAGAAAATTAGAAAACATAATATAGTGGATAAAGTAGGAAGATGGTTAAAAGAATTTTTACACAACAGAAAACAGATAGTTATTGCAAACGATGAGAAATCGGATGAAACCAAGGTAATATCCGGTGTGCCACAAGGTACGGTGTTAGCTGCATTACTGTTCGTTATTATGATTGCAGACATAGACAGTAATGTTAAGGACTCGGTAGTGAGTAGTTTCGCTGATGACACAAGAATAAGTAGAGAAATACTTGTGATGAAGATTAGGAACGCGCTACAAAGAGACCTTAACAAAGTATATGATTGGGCAGAGGTAAATAGGATGGTATTTAACTCTGATAAATTTGAATCAATAAATTATGGAGACAGAGAAGGAACGCTATATGCATATTGGGGACCTAATAATGAGACAATCACAAATAAGGAAGCAGTTAAAGACCTTGGTGTGATGATGAATTAGGGAACATGGTTTATGCAATGATCGAAATAACAATTCTATTGGCAAAATGTAAAGCAAAATGGGAATGTTGTTACGGCACTTCAAAACAAGAAAAGCTGAACACATGATTATGCTTTATAAAACATATGTTCGTAGTCCACTTGAATATTGCAATATGATATGGTACCCACACTATCAAAAGGATGTTGCACTAATATAGAGTGTACAAAGGTCCTTTACAGCTGGAATAGAAGAAGTTAAGGTAAGGACCTTGACTACTGGGATAGACTACAATCCTTAAAATTATATAGTCTAGAAAGGAGAAGAGAACGCTACATGATAATTCAGGTATGGAAACAGATAGAAGGAATAGCAGAAAATATCATGGAGCTAAAAATATCAGAAAGAGCAAGCAGAGGTAGATTAATAGTGCCCAAAACTATACCAGGAAAAATAAGGAAAGCACACAGGACATTAATCCACTACGCACCAGCATCGATAATGCAGCGTCTATTCAGTGCGTTGCCAGCTCATCTGAGGAACATATCAGGAGTGAGCGTAGATGTGTTTAAGAATAAGCTCGACAAATATCTAAGCTGCATCCCAGACCATCCAAGATTGGAAGATGCAAAATATACCGGAAGATGTACTAGCAACTCTCTGGTAGACATTAGAGGTGCCTCACACTGAGGGACCTGGGGCAACCCGAACAAGATGTAAGGTAAGGTCTCTCTCTCTCTCTCTCTCTCTCTCAGCTCGTGATAATGTTCATTTATCTTATAGCACAACTAACTAAGCCAATGTTGATGAGTTTCTCTCTCTCTCTCTCTCTCTTGTAGCACAATTATCCATTCTTGATGTTAATGAGATTCTCTCTCTCTCTCTCTCTCTCTCTCTCTCTCTCTCTCTCTCTGTCGAATGAATCCAGATAATTGGTAATTATGTGTTGACTAACCTGTTCTTGATTATTATTGATCGTGAGGATTAAGTGGCGATATGTTGCGCCATCTCTTTTTTATTTTTATTTATTTTTTTATATATATATTTTTTTTACCTGTTAGCCAATTAAGTAGTTTAGTTCCAGTGGCCTGGCTGCTTTTAGTCTATCTAGTGAGATTGGTCGATCACTACGTTAATTTTCAACAATGACTGATTTTTTCAGTTCCCCATTGGTCGAGTGGGCTACGTGCTCACCTACCGTTTCGGTAGTCCCGAGTTCGATTCCCTGCTCTGCCAACGTGGAATCAGAGGAATGTATTTCTGGAGATTAGAAATTCATTTCTCGAAATAATGTGGTTCGGATCCAGCAGTAAGCTGTAGTAGGCCGCGTTGCTAGGTAAGCAATTGGTTCCTAGCCACGTTAAAATTAGCTTAATCCTTCGGGCCAGCCCAGTAGGAAAGCTGTTAATCAGCTCAGTGGTCTGGTTAAACTAAGATATACACTTATTATATTATTCAGGAGTTGAATAATATAACAGGGGTCAATGACCTGAAATTCCAGTGTGTGTGTGTGTATATATGATATATATATATATATCTATATATATAATATATATATATATATATATATATATATATATATTCTATATAGATATATAGTATCAGATAATATAGTATTATATATATAATTTTTTTTATTCTGCAGTTGTCTGGTAGCTAGTGCCTGACTGGTGACCATCTTTATTTTCTCATATAGATACCGATGATGTCTATAGTAATTTAAAAAGCTTATTAATTTATTTTTCGTATATATACATATATATAGCATTATCATAAGGTCTACTAATAGATTGGTTATTTACGAAAGGGAACTGTGTGAGGCTAAATATATACGTTTAGTTTACCATCTGCGTCCTATGTAGCACTATATATATACGTATATATATATATATATATATATATATATATATATATATATATAATATATATATATATATGCCTAAAACATCACAGTAGATGCACGTAACTTCATCATATAATCGAATACCACAGGAAAATGACTGGATAAAGAGATTGGTACCGACCTTCTGTCTGTAATTTTCCTGTGTTATTCGCTGATATCATAAATGTATATATATTATATATATATATATTATATATATATATATATATATATATATATATATATATATATATACACATAAAATTTCTCACCTCACACATACACAAATAAAAACAGACAAAAAACAAACCAGACCACCGCGTAGAACAAGTTGCATCTTTGGCCACACCGAACGAGAATACGAGAATGGCCACACACTCCAATGCCCCCTAGAAGGGTAGGCGGGGTGGTTATTGGGGTGACCCCGGGCAGAGGGGGTTAGAGTCACAAGCAGCCACCTGCTTGCAATTGCATTCCTTGAAAGGCTGCGAGGAGCGTCTCCTTGACTCATGGGGGAAATTATAATTTTTTTTTTTATCGAAACGAATCTGCCGTCCGGTAATTGATGTTGATTGGGTCATGGGTCGCGTCTCTAGTTTTTTAAAAGAAGTGTTCTCGTCTTCCTCGACTCAGCTACACGCTTTCTCTTTCCTTAAAGAAGGGGGGAAGGCTTGCATACTTATAGTTCTTCTGTTTGTTTATTTAAAGGTAACATGAGGATATTTAAAGGTTTTAAAAGGTAACATGAGGATTGTTGCAACGGAGTTCTAGTTACGTTTGTACTGATAATAATACATGAGTATTTATTATTTAGATGAACGTAACATGTGAATGATTGCCTTTGTATTTACTTGTAATACTATATAAGAATTCATTATTTCTTTCAAAGCAACGTGAGTATTATTGCAACGAATTGTTGCCTATGCATGATGATGATGCTACTTAGATATTTATTATTGATTTGAAAGTAACATGAAAATTATTGCTTTTGGATTATTTATTATGTATATGAAAGTAACATGATAAAATGTGTTTTTTTATTAATTTATGATACTACGTGAGTATTTATTATTTATTTGAAAGTAACACGAATTTTTGCCATTGTATTTACTGATTATACTACACGGGTATTTAAAAAAATGTCCAGTAAATCTTGTGTTTTAATGTATACTCAATTGAATTCGTACAGTTTTAAAGTATACAGATCTAGTGACAGCTGTCTATAGTTTCTTTGACAATGTCAAAAGGGCGGGGGTGGTTTGTTTATAGTTTATGAATCTTATTTATATCAAGCACAAATAATGAGATAAATACAATCATAAATACTCGGTGCAGTATATTCACATTTTGAAGACAGGCAGCATGATAAATATACAGTATAGTGTATATTCACATTTTCAAAGACATTCAATTACATTCATCATAATGGGATATCATGTCCTGAAAAATTCATAAGTAATTCATACAATTTGATCATGTACCTCAACACGCATATGTTTCATTATGAATATTAAGTAGTTGTAGCATGATGTCTGGAAACGTATTTGCGTTCTTAGTTGCCATTTATTCGTTGGTTGCAGTATCTGACATTTAGAGCCAAGTACTATTCCGTAACTGCAGATTTCTTATTACTGGGAGTCCACCTTGTGACAACGGGAATACGGGAATAGTCGCATGAGGTCGCAACTAGAATGAACTTTCAAATGACCACCATACCCTTTGGAATCTTGGATTCCAAGTCAGTGGCCCACTGGTGGGGCTTGTTGCAAATGAATAAGGTTTCACCTAAAAAATAATAATAATAAAATTTTGGCCAATCTTCTAGACCTTCATGTTTCTGTGGCAACTGGAATAACATGGAACCTTTGGACTTAAATACCCTTGAGGTACCAGTTATGGGATTGTTACAAATGAATAGAGTTCGCCAGAATAATAATAATAAAAGTGTAGACAGCCTTCCAGACCTTCATGGAATACCTGCAGTAAAGTTTCTGTGACGACTGGAACAACATAACACCTTTGGACTTCAGTACCCCTGAGATACCAGTTGTGGGACTGTTACAAATTAATATGGTTCACCTAAAAAATTATAATAATAATAAAAAAAAAAAAAAAAAAAAAAAAAAAGTGTAGACAGCCTTCCAGACCTTCATGAAATACCTGCAGTAAAGTTTCTGTGACGACTGGAACAACAAAACACCTTTGGAATTCACTGTGGGATCGTTACAGATGAATAGGGTTCGCCAGAATAGTAATAATAATAATAATATTTATTATAATAATAGTAATGATAATAAAATTGTGGACAGCCTTCCAGAATTTCCATGACAACTGGAACAACGTGGGACCTTTGAACTTAACTACCCTGGGCATACAAGCTTAAAATAAACATCAAGGCCTCTTATGGCAAACAGTCCAAGCCTTGCCACTGCACATGTGATCACTGAGAAGGAATCTCCTCGGCGTGTTGTTCCAGCGACTCCAGGCTTCCAGGTGACCGCAGCCCGCGGTGCCGTCGTCTGGGTCGCCTGGAATCCATTCCTCCTTGTCGGGTTCGCGGCCGTTGAGCCACAGGCCGCCTTTGACGCCCACCCAGATGTCTGTGTCTGAAGTAAAAGGTTGAAAATTAAGCATTTAGAGGCAGAATTCAAGGGCATTTGGTGTCATATGGCTTGTATTTTATGACAATAAGTTTTAGAAATTAAAAAAAAAAATTTTTAGTACACAAGTCACTTAGAAACATTTAGAGGCAGAATTCAAGGGCATTTAGTGTCATGTAGCTTGTATTTTTTGACAATAAGTTACAGAAATAAAAAAAGAATGTTTTAGTACACAAACCACTTAGAAACATTTAGAGTTCAAGGGCCTTCAGTGTCATGGCCCTGTATTTGACAATAAGTTTTAGAAATTGAAAAGAAAGATTGTTTTAGTACACAAACCACTTAGAAATTAAGATAGAGGCCTTCGCAACCAGCCCATCTAGATTTAGCCAGCCTTGTACTGGCATGGGGTCCTTCTATTGACCAAAAGTTTTATTGGTGTATTGGTGAACTTCGTTCACAATTATTTAGTTGCAACTTTAGACTGCTGAGAAATTTGGTTTCAGGAAAAGGTTGTCACTAAAACGACTTAAATATTCAACACAACATTCTTGACTTGATCGATTTAATTCAAACCTGTAGTTACCGTCAGTTACTGTCAATAACTATATCTGTATTTCTTGCCTAATACCTACTACATTATTTTAATGCCATGCAACCATTATGTAATAAAAACTTTTTGTTCTGTTCCTTATTATTTATATATTTATCACCTTGTTTCCTGTAACCTCTCTCTCTCTCTCTCTCTCTCTCTCTCTCTCTCTCTCTCTCTCTCTCTCTCTAACAGTTTGAGATAATCTTCATTTATCTTGTAACACAACAACTATTTAAGCCAACGTTGATGAGTCTCTCTCTCTCTCTCTCTCTCTCTCTCTCTCTCTCTCTCTCTCTCTCTCTCTCTCTCTCTCTCTCTCTCTCTGCAGGCTGATTTCCAATGAGAACCCTCTTGGGTTCCATAGTCTGTTGGAACTGTCCATAAGGGTTCTCAGCTGAAGATTTAAAAGGAAAAAAAAAAGTCAAGTACAATCTCTGTACTCACTTCCAGGATCATTGTTCTTGTAATGTCGCGACAACTGGAGGAACTGCCTGGCCGTCTCGGCTATGAAGATGTCAGCTTCCAGCAGGTTGCACCTGACACGCCCCTCTTCCCAGGTGGAACCGACTTTGTCCAAAAAGATGCAGCCCACGTAAGGGACCACTTTGAAGGGCGCCTCGCATCGAGCCACTGAAGAGAGAGTTTTGTTGTTGGTTTTACCGGGTGGGGTGATAGGAATAAGGTCAATGAGTCTTCGAAGATGTTTTGGGCGTTATTTAACAAGAAATCAAGAGGTTTTACGATGGTTTTACCGGCAAAACTACACCTGAGGTGTACAATATCAAAACTCATCTTGTACCAGATGTTTATTATGCACGAAAAAGCACAATAGTTTGGTTTCTGGTTGGATAACCGGCAAAATTACACCGGTGATGTACAATGTTTAACCTCATCTTGTAGCAGGTCTTTATCATGCACGGAAAAGCACAATAATTTGATTTCTTGTTCGATAAAAGTCTAACCAGCTTTGATGAACTGTTGATCTTTAAATTCAGTCCATAAGCATCCTTTGGTTCCGTGTAGAATATACTTCTACCGTCATTTTCTGAAAATAATTACTCCTCTAATATATATATCTATTCATGATAAAGAGCTTGCAACAAATGAGATCTAAAATTATACATTACAGGTCTAAGTTTGCGTGGAAATATGACAGAACTATTTCTACACGAAACCTAAGGTAGAGATATGGCCTGGTTGTAAAGATCTATAGTTCTTCAACGCTGGTCAGGTCATTAGTTAAAAAGAAATGAAATGGTTTTTTTTCCTAAGATGAGGTCTTGATATAATGTTATAACATTACGGATGTATTTTTCTAGGCAAAACCATGATAAAATGACGAGTAATATTCTGCAAATCCTGTTGACAGATTTGGCATAAATCGTTGACTCTGAAAGGGAATTTATTTAAAAGTAGGTCCTAAATGAAATAAAATAAAAAAAAATCGACTTTGGAGATATTCGGTTAGCTCTTTATCATGAATAGATAGCACATTTAATATCCTTGGAATATCAACTGTATTACTTTACCGTTCGCAGGCAAACAAGCAATCCATTCTTCCGGCATAGTTATGACTGATTAGCTGTCGTGACCAAAATTATCCAGATAACTGACCTTCGGATGTGTAATTAATCTTATTGGCTTCAAAATACTGCATAAGAAAGTGATTGCAAGCATTTATCTTCATGGGTTCACCCCCAGTTTGTTTGTTTTTTGAAACTTGAAGCATTTCTTCAATTATTCTCGTTTCCTACCGGTCTGGGCAAGAAGTTGGCATGACCTTGCCCGTCTCACTGACCGTTATAAACAAAAAAGGGTCCTAACTGTTCTATAACGGAATGCTTGGACAGTCACCGTATCCTATATTTTAATAATGAAATCCAGACGACATTTCAGCTAAAATTGAAAAATTCCCGTTGGGACAAAGTGCCGTCAGTGTACCTCAAGTGGTGCACTGTAGGCATTTTACTTACGGTTCTCTGCGGCGTTCCCACGGCCCCTAGCTGCAACCCATTTCATTCCTTTTACTGTACCTCCGTTCGTATTCGCATATTCGCTTTCTTCCGTCTTGCTTTCGTTTTCCCTCTGTTACACCTATCAAACCTTTTAACTGTCAGTTTCCCTGTCAGCGCCGAATGACCTCATAGGTCCCAGCGCCTGGCTTACGGCTTACATGTTATATTCCAGTTCCAATAACTGAATTTTGCGGACGAGAACAACATAATTATAATTACCCTGAATGCCTAAAATCTGTAAATCAATCAATCAGTCAATCTCAATTTCTCTTTCGGCGCTGAATGACGTCATAGAGGTCCCATTGCCAATATTTATGTATCAATAACAAAAAATTTTATTTTATGAAGAACGAACATTAGTATAATTTTTTAACGGGCTGTTCTGTGAGCAAGAAGCCCGTGCGGGCATAAAGCAAGCTTAATAAAAAACATCAGCAACAAATTAAAAACAACACAAAAAATTTGCAACAACAACAACAACAAGTATAATTACCTCCAGAAAACGTCAGCAGATTCCTCACCATTGTCGTGAGAGCTACCAGTTTCTTCTTGGACTCTGAAATCAGATTTTAATTCACTGAGGATCAATTTCTCCGATACTTCGAGGATCTGTAATGATACGTTACGTTTTGCAAGATGCCTTGGAAGTATATATATGATCCTTGAATGCACGCACATGCTTGGTTTTTGTGTGTATGTCTGTCTGACTGTCTGTGTGTTCTTAAAGCATGGAAGAACATATTATGTGTATGAATGTTGGGGTGTAGGTAGGATAGCTTCATTTGTTGTGTATTTGTCCAGAATGTTATTGTTTCATAGAAGGGCAGGTTCATTTATTATGTTTTTGTCCAAAATGTTATTGTTTCATAGTAGGGCAGGTTCATTTATTATGTTTTTGTCCAAAATGTTATTGTTTCATAGTAGGGCAGGTTCATTTATTATGTTTTTGTCCAAAATGTTATTGTTTCACAGTAGGGCAGGTTCATTTATTATGTTTTTTGTCCAAAATGTTATCGTTTCATAGTAGGACACATTCATTTGTATGTATTTGTAAAATATTATTGTTTCGCAGGGTAGATTAATTTATCATGTATTTGTCCAAAATGTTAGTTTCACAGTAGGACAGATTCATAATTATGTATTTATCCAGAATGTGACTATTTCCATATTTTAATGTCTCCCCCTCTCCTCTTACACACACACACACGCACACACACACACACACACACACACACACCCTCAAACACACCTGTCCAAAAGAAACTGCCGATGCGTGCAACAAAATTACAAGAATCTTTTCCAACAGATAAAGGAGGATTACCAGTGAAGCCTTTTGCCTGCGAGGTTCTCTACCCAATCTCCTTTTTTTTTTTTTTTTTTTTTTTTTTTTTTATCGGTTGTGATCGACGTACAAAGAATTTCACTGTGGTGGTGGTGAGGTCACGCAATGCTTCGAAAATTGATGTAGATCCTAGATTCGTTCCATTGTACAGAATGATGGTAAGAAAGAATATTGCTGTAATTCTGTAGTAGGATTTTACCTCCTGTTTATGGAAAAAATGGAAACTTTTGTTTACGTGCTGTAAATGAAAATTGTCGAGGTGGCTACTACTCATTTTTCTGTCCGCCCGCGCATTTTCTGTCCACCCTCAGATCTTGAAAACTGCTGAGGCTAGAGGGCTGCAAATTGGTATGTTGATCATCCACCCTCCAATCATCAAGCATACCAAATTGCAGCCCTCTAACCTCAGTAATTTATATTTTATTTAAGGTGAAAGATAGCCATGATCGTACATCTGGCACCGCAACAACACAGGCCACCACGGCCGGCTGAGAGTTTTATATATCATGACTGTGAAATGAATGTTATTTACTGCATCATCTTTCTTGAGAATTTTGCTCACTAGGTAACCAATGAGATGGAAAGCCTGAGAATAGCTAATATGATTATTTTTACTACTGCTCCACCATCAGTTATTGAGTTATTAACGAATATGATTTTAGTAAATTTCGTGGTGTGACATTTTGCATTTTCGTGGGAAGTTGAATTGCTATAGTTTTCTATCCACTCCTGTCAAAAAAATGGGTATCTTTCTCAGTCTGAGAAATAGGTTGTCAAAACTATATATCCTGTTATTTGGAAAGCCAGATTTTGACAGGTCAGGTATGGTTTACGCTTTCTTTAAATGGTCAAGCAAGTGTATGCATGAGTGTCTATTTATCTATTATATTTACTTTATAACTTTATAAGTTGATCTTCAAGGTGTTTGATAAATCGAACCGGTGATAGACTCCAAGGTTAGATGTGCCACATTTAATCAGTCTAATTTACCTTTATTTATTTTATTATATTGACTTAATAACTTTGCTTACAAAGTTGACATTTGACGTTCGTGATAAATTAATTATTCTATGTGGCGCACATAGCTAAGTCTAATTTCTCTTTATGTCGTCTTTCGTTCTTTGTGTTTATATTTTATTTTTATAATATGAAACAAACAACTACCCAACATCGACCTACTGACCTCGACGAGGAAAGCCTCAAACCACCACCGTATCACTTCCTCCTCCTCCTCCTCCTCCTCCTCCTCCTCCTCCTCCTCACCTGCTTCCCTGAAGAGGAGTCCCCTGACTAGCTTCTTCAGGTTGTCTGTGTCTTGGATCAGAGTTTCGCTTCGCGTGACCCATTCTGCCAAAAAAAAAAAAAAAAAGGAAAGAGTGAGAAAATGAGGTAAAAAAATAAATTAGGCAAAGAAAGAAAATGATGCAAAAATATGAGTCAGAGAGAGAAAGTGAGATATAAAAAAGTGAGGCACAGAGAGAAAATAAGACAAAAAAAGTGAGGCGAAGAGAGAAATTGAGGCAAGAAAGTGGGACTACGAGAGGAACTGAAACAAAAAAAGTGAGGCAAAGAGAAAATGAGGGAAAAAATAGTGAGGCAGAGAGAAAATGAGGCAAAAAAAGTGAGGTAACTCGAGAAAATGAGGGGAAAAAAGTGGGAGTCAGAGAGAAAATGAAGCAAAAACAAGTGAGGCAAAGAGAGACTTTGAGGAACGAAAAAAAAAAAAGTGAGGCAGAGAAAGAAAATGAGGCCACAAAAGTGAGGTATCTCGAGAAAATGAGTAAAGAAAGTATGAGTAAAAGAGGAAATGAGACAAAAAAAAGTGAGTCAAAGAGAGAAAATGAGACAAAAAAAAGTAAGGTAACTCCAGAAAATGAGGAAAAAAAGTGGAAGTAAAAGAGAAAATGAGACAAAAAAAGTGACAAAGAGAAACTGAGGGATAAAATTGAGGCAAAGAGAGAAAATAAGGCAAAAAAAGTGAGGTAACTCGAAAAAATAAGGCAAAAAAAGTGAGGTAACTCGAAAAAATAAGGCAAAAAAAGTGAGGTAACTCGAAAAAATATGGCAAAAAAAAAAAGTGAGAAAACTCGTATTATTCATTCACCTTGAAAAGAGATGTTTATCTTTCCTACTGAGGTAAGAAAGATGAAGAAGAGAGAGAGAGAGAGAGAGAGAGAGAGAGAGAGAGAGAGAGAGAGAGTGCGAGATGAAGTGATGGAGATGAGGGGTTGGTGTCGACGCCTCTGTCTGAAGGGAAGAAGAGAGAGAGATTGAGGGGTTTGGTTGACTGGTTGACGGCTAGAGGTCATCTTTGGTTGACCCTATTTTGGGCTGGATGAGGGAGCAGAGGTTGAATGGGTGGAGGGTAAGGTTGAGTATTATGGGGTGCCAGGGTAGTGGAAATGGATGAGACGACCGTTTGGACACGCAGTGGTTTAGAGAGAGAGAGAGAGAGAGGGGTTGCTAAATAAATTTTAAGATATTTTTGAGAGAGAGAGAGAGAGAGAGAGAGAGAGAGAGACTGCTAAATAGTTTTGAAATAATTTTGAGATATACATGTGTATATATATGTGTATATATATATATATATATATATTACTATATATACATATACACATGTATATATATATATATAGATATATATATATATATTTATATACATATATATATATATATATATATATATATATATAGACAGAGAGAGAGAGACTACTAAATAAGTTTTAAAATATTTTTAAGAGAGAGAGAGAAGAGAGAGAGAGAGAGAGAGAGAGAGAGAGAGAGAGAGAGAGAGAGAGACTGCTAAATAAGTTAAAATATTCCTGAGAGAGAGACTTCTAAATAGATTTTTTAATATTCATGAGAGATAGAGAGACTGTTAATACGTTTTTAATATATTCGTGAGAGAGAGAGAGAGAGCAACTGCTAAATAAGTATTTGAATATTTTTTTTTGAGAGAGAGAGACTGCTAGATAAGTTAAGCTTTTCATTAGAGAGAGGGAAACTTCTAAATAAATTTCTAAATCTAAATAATTATTTAGTATTCATGAGACAGAGAGGGAGAGAAACTGCTAAATAAGTTTTTAAAATATTCGTTTGGAATAGTTTTGAGAGAGAAAGAGATAGACTGCTAGATAAGTTAAGCTATTCATTAGAGAGAAAGAGAGACTTCTCCGTAAATTTTTAAATATTCAAGAGAGAGAGAGAGAGAGAGATATCATTTCAGTATCCAAGGTTAAGGTATTATTGAAGTGCTGGCACCGACAGGCGCCTTCATAATGAGATAAACACAACTTGAAAAATAAAAATAAAAAAAGTGACTCCTGGCATAATGAGATGATGTTATGCAACTGAATTGGGTTACATTCAAGAGAGATAAAAAAAAGTGTCAACTTAAGATGCCTCGTATTCCTTAACCAATTACTTAAATAAATAAATAAATTTCTTAAATAAATAGCAATTAGCCATTGTCATTTTGGAAGGGTGCATGACATAAAAAAAACTAGTATCAGTGTCCTTATTCTTGTCAGGTTGTTTTTAACAGCTGAATTCAAACAAGACTGTTTTTGGTCATTTCAGCTCGTAATTTTAGCATTTTTATTTTTTGTCATACTGCTCATTCGAACATTTCCACTATAGGAGATACATTTATCTATCTACATGTTTTTCATTTATTTATTTATTTATTTATTTTATTTTATTGTTTTTTTTTTGTCGTTCTGCTCATTCGAACATTTCCATTATAGAAGGTACATTCATCTATCTACATGTATTTTCATTCTATTTATTTATTTATTTATTTTATTTTATTAATTTTTATATTTTTTGTAGTACAGCTCATTCGAACATATTTATATATTTACTTTTTTTTTTTGTCGCACTGCTTATTCGAACATTTCCATTATAGAAGGTACATTTATCGGTCTACCTGTTTGTTCATTTATTTATTTATCTATTTATTTATATATTTATTTATTTTATTTTTTTTTTATTTTTCGTACTGCTTATTCGAACATTTCCATTATAGAAGGTACATTTATCGATTTACATGGTTTTTTATTTTATTTATTTAGTTATTTATTTTATTTATCTATTTATTTTGACATAACGCATTACACCTAACACGAGCAAAGTTACTACGGTCCACATTTGGCGAGGATTATCTTTGACGGGTCAGTAAAATAGGTTTCATGGTGAGATAATGAGTTGAACACGCATTTCGAAGATTAAGCACGTGTTATTTAGCGCCAAATGCTCAGATAAAGCAAAACAACTTTTAAAAAAAAAACAAAAAGCGCGAAAATGGTGAATTAAAGTTAATAGAAACAGGTTTTGCTGTCGATATAAATTCGCTAAGAATAATTATCAAGAGATATATAATGTAATAAATGGACTTCCCTAATATATATATATATATATATATATATATATATATATATATATATATATATATATATATATATTATATATATATATATATTATATATATATATATATATATATATATATATTACGACAGGTATTAAATATATGTATATATATATATATATATATATATATATATATATTATATATATATATATATATATATTGCAGTTTAAAAAAGCTATTAAAAACAAATTAGATACCTATATATTAAGTATATTCATATATTTGGTTTTGAACTGTTTTGAGATAGGTGTTAACCAGCAAAAGAAATAAGGAAAGATGTCCAATTTTTATATAATTCTTATATTATTATGCCTTGATAAGTCTCTGCAAAGGGAGTTATCATACTGGGATACTTATGGCGGCGTCATTCTGTTGTAAATTGTGGTAAAAAGTAAACAAAAACAAAACAAAAATATGAAAGATAATGCTAGCTTCACGTTCGCTGAAAACAGACATCTGTGTACCCAGCTGTAAAAGAAATTATTGACGAAAGATAAAATCAAAATAAATACATAAATCTGCTCTAGTTTGGAATACTACAATAAACTGCCTTTTCGTTGATATATATATATATATATATATATATATATATATATATATATATATATATATATATATATATATATATATATATATATATATAATATATATATATATATATATATATATATAGAATGTTGTAATAGGAATTCTATTTACATTTACACTAAGATTTTTGATATGCACTTTGCATGTCATAAAGGGGCTAAAATTAAGTCTTTTGACATTGAATGACATGCCATCCTAGGACAACCCTCGCACGTAAAAAGAATTCTTATCCCTGAGGACACATTACCTGATTCCCTGAGGACACATTACCTGATTCTTTGTCCAGAATGGTAGTGACGAGGGATTCCGTGACGTTCGTACACGCTGGAAAAATAGGAAATAAAAAAGTAAGATTTAAGACTTTCAGGTCAATGGAAATGAAAGAGAGAGAGAGAGAGAGTCAAGGAGGATGATGCCTGCCTGTCACATCAGTAGGTCTCGGTCTCATTTTGGTGTTATTGGCAATTTTAACTTCAATGAAAAAAGTGTTGCAGACAATTTGACCTTCGTTTAAGTGTCTTCGGTGATCGTTGCCTCAGCCTGAGGTATCGAATGTTGCAATCGAAAGATTACGAGAATTAAAGAAATAATAAGAAATAAGAAAGAAAAAAAGCATTCGTGGTGATTATCATCATTTTTGCTTGTTTTGTCATCGCTATCTTCTATCTAGTTACGTCAAATGTTGTCGTTCGTTGGAGTTTTTGTAGGTTCAGATTTGTACGTAGTTGCTCATGCTCATTTTACAGTAAGCTCGAGGAGATCATTGTGTGATAAGGCGATATATTTTGACGAGTGACACTTCGAAAACAAATATATATTTTGAACGTATATCCTATATCATCAAGGAACTGACTCAAATCTTGTATGAAAACTTAATAAAATAATTGTTTGCGTGGATGACTTGTATTATCTTCTACCTCGTTTTCGTAAGCAAAATAACCCTTTTAGCTGGTCCGCTGGCATGGTCGCTAGCGTTGTGGCACGCCGCACAGATGTCGCGGGTTCGCGCCTGTCCCAAGGCCGTGAAAAAACACTGGCTCTGTATCATGATCAGTTACTGTCGCAGTGTCATGGGGTCTTTGGCAGTGTGAGGTTGAAATCAACATTCTTTGGAAGCTTGAATTCCTTGGTCCGTGTGAATAGGTTTCGTCTATTGAAATAATAATAATATGCAGGGAGCAGACCTTCTTTGATACATGTTTTGTCGAAAATAATGGCAGTTTTCAACGAATTAATCTTATACAGGGTCTTTTCAGTTCTGATAATTCGTTTTTCTAACTCAAATAGAATTCAAATATTTACATTTGTCACGATTATGACATTTGTCAAAAATATTTTATCAACAAATATTTTATTATTATTTTATACTTTGCTTATATCTCTCTTGATTTCTATACCCATCAAAAGACATATAAGCAAAATATATGATAATAAAATATTATTTTTATAAAATATTTTTTGACAAATGTCCTAATTATGACAAATATGAATACTGAAATGCTATTCAACCACCTACTACCTGAGTCAGAGATACGAATTATCAGGAGAATTGAAAAGACCCTGTATATGAATAGTCCGTTGAAACTGCCATTAAATCAACAAAATAATAATAATAATAATAATGATAATAATAATGGGAGCAACATCAAACACATAGATGAGACTGGATACAAATACCTGGGAATAATGGAAGGAGGGGATATAAAACACCAAGAGATGAAGGACACGATCAGGAAAGAATATATGCAGAGACTCAAGGCGATACTCAAGTCAAAACTCAACGCCGGAAATATGATAAAAGCCATAAACACTTGGGCAGCTCCAGTAATCAGATACAGCGCAGGAATAGTGGAATGGACGAAGGCAGAACTCCGCAGCATAGATCAGAAAACCAGGAAACATATGACAATACACAAAGCACTACACCCAAGAGCAAATACGGACAGACTATACATAACACGAAAGGAAGGACGGAGAGGACTACTAAGTATAGAGGACTGCGTCAACATCGAGAACAGAGCACTGGGGCAATATCTGAAAACCAGTGAAGACGAGTGGCTAAAGAGTGCATGGGAAGAAGGACTAATAAAAGTAGACGAAGACCCAGAAATATACAGAGACAGGAGAATGACAGACAGAACAGAGGACTAGCACAACAAACCAATGCACGGACAATACATGAGACAGACTAAAGAACTAGCCAGCGATGACACATGGCAATGGCTACAGAGGGGAGAGCTAAAGAAGGAAACTGAAGGAATGATGACAGCGGCACAAGATCAGGCCCTACGAACCAGATATGTTCAAAGAACGATAGACGGAAATAACATCTCTCCCATATGTAGGAAGTTCAATACGAAAAATGAAACCATAAACCACATGGCAAGCGAATGCCCGGCACTTGCACAGAACCAGTACAAAAAGAGGCATGATTCAGTGGCAAAAGCCCTCCACTGGAGCCTGTGCAAGAAACATCAGCTACCTTGCAGTAATAAGTGGTACGAGCACCAACCTGAGGGAGTGATAGAAAACGATCAGGCAAAGATCCTCTGGGACTATGGTATCAGAACGGATAGGGTGATACGTGCAAACAGACCAGACGTGACGTTGATTGACAAAGTCAAAAAGAAAGTATCACTCATTGATGTCGCAATACCATGGGACACCAGAGTTGAAGAGAAAGAGAGGGAAAAAATGGATAAGTATCAAGATCTGAAAATAGAAATAAGAAGGATATGGGATATGCCAGTGGAAATCATACCCATAATCATAGGAGCACTAGGCACGATCCCAAGATCCCTGAAAAGGAATCTAGAAAAACTAGAGGCTGAAGTAGCTCCAGGACTCATGCAGAAGAGTGTGATCCTAGAAACGGCACACATAGTAAGAAAAGTGATGGACTCCTAAGGAGGCAGGATGCAACCCGGAACCCCAATCTATAAATACCACTTAGTCGAATTGGAGGACTGTGATAGAGCAACAAAAAAAAAATAATAATAATAATAATAATAATAAAAATAATAATACTGCAAAGGCTCCTTACCCGTTTCCTTCGGTTGCAAAATGTCGACGAGCTGTTTCGTTCCGTTCCTCCAACCTGTTGAAATGATCAGGTATTATCACTTGGAAATCTTGAATCAGCCTTCTGAGTTAAGAGCAATATTTCACATGATATGAAAGCGATAGTGACTGATAGCTCTCCCTCTCTCCTCTGTGGAATTATTGCTGTTGCTGTAGACTTTAATGTTGTGTTGCTTAATGCCTGTGTGAGTTTTCATGCTCATATATACTTGAGTTGTCCTTGAAATGGGGCAGTTATTTGTCTAAGTGTTTATATATATATATATAATATATATATATATATATATATATATATATGTATATATATATATATATATATAATATATATATATATATATATATATATATATATATATATATATATATATATATATATATATATATAAAGACAAATGCCACGAAGGTAAGAGAAGCAATAGAGTGCGGCTAGGCCTTTCCACTACCTATCCTTTACTCAGGTATATTTTCGTGATTCAGTTATTTATATATATATATATATATATATATATATATATATATATATATATATATATATATGTGTGTGTGTGTGTGTGTGTGTGTGTGTGTGTGTGTATGTATATGCGTGTGTCACTTATTTAGTTTTTACTTGCGTCTTTCTCCAGTAGCGTGTTGATGAAGTCCTCTGTGCGATTTTTCCATTCTGAAAAATATAAAAGGTTTGTTGTAGAACACAAGGTATCTGCAGAGGCCAAATTCAAATAATAATCAACAAAAGCAATGTAAGCTAATAACTTCAACGTATAGCGATAACCTAAAAGGAAGGTGTTTTCTGATGCTGTTGTGATGCAGTAATTCGTGATGCAATGATTTACGCGAACATATGACTATATCTATTTAGATTTTACGCATTTACTGCCTATTTCTGGTAAAATCAAACAGGGACACTAATGGCGAACAGTACACAGCTGGAAACAACTTTCCAGGCAGTCAGTCATCTCTGGAAATTTATCGTTAGGCATTTAACACACACAAGCTCTCTCTCTCTCTCTCTCTCTCTCTCTCTCTCTCTCTCTCTCTCTCTCTCTCGCTTCCAGGGAAATTATTTACGTGCTCGACTAAAAAAAAAGCTGCGAACTCGATGCGTATTTGTTAGTTGAACGTGTGTGTTTGTGTTTGGGGAAGCCTTGACTAAGTAGTCTCTCTCTCTCTCTCTCCTCTCTCTCTCTCTCTCTCTCTTCTCTCTCTCTCTCCATGGAATAGAAACTTAACAAAAGGAATAAGTTACCCACTCGTACCAACGCCATCTTGAATTCAAGATTGCGATGCTCGTACAACATCACATGCTATAACTAAGTAAACAGTCTCCGTGGAGGGCTAGTGCCCGACAGTGCACCTCAAGCGGTGCACAGTGTGCATTACTTAATGTTCGTTGCTGCAGCGAGCAGCCCCTGTCACTCTTTTTACTGTACCTCCGTCCGTATCCCCTTACGTCCGTCTTACTTTCCACCCTCATCTAACAGTTGGTTCATAGTGCAACTGCTTCCTGTCAACCTCTGAATTATCCCGTAAATCCCATCACTTGGCCTTGGGACTAGATATTGTGTTCCATTCCTAACTGAGCGGTAGTCAGTCGAGGAATGTGTTGATAATTAAAGTTTGGTTCTTACCAGATCATCCTCATTGGTATGTGTGTCACATTTAACGCATGACATGCCAAGTGCATGAGATAGTGTCGCAGCCTAATACGCATGACCGTGAGACAGTCGTGAATGAACAGAGGAATTCGCGTGCAATTGTTATTCTTTGTTTATTAGTAATTTATTTATTTTATTTATTTATTTATTTATTTATTTTATCGTAAACGTCGGTTCTGGGGCACCTACATCAATGGCAATGAAGGTTCTTTACCAGTTATAAAAATATGTTTTTATTTAGTAAATCCTTAGTGATTTCATTTGTGTTTATATATATATATATATATATATATTATATATATATATATATATATATATATATATATATATATATATATATATATATATATACATGAAATGGATAATAATATTATTGCAATGACATACGATGCAACATTTATTTATATATATATACATATATATATATATATATATATATATATATATATATATATATGTTGCATCGTATGTCATTGCAATAATATTATTATCCATTTCATGTATAATATATATATATATATATATATATATATATATATATATATATATATTTATATATAAACACGAGCGATATGTTGCATCGTACGTCATTGCAATATTATTATATCCATCTCATAATCCTAAGTGATGTCTTGTGTGTTTATTTTATAAGTAAGGTATAATATCGTATCTTGTCTAATTAAAACTTTAAAAAAGTAAAGGTCAGATGTACTATGTTTGTATTTGGTTATACATGTTTTCCGATACCTTGACGAAGTAATAACGATCCTCACACACACACACACAGCATATAGACATGAAATCATCAAGTAAAGTTCAGATATAATTGTGTTTGTATTTGGTTATATATTTTTTCCGATACTGTGAAGAAAGTAATCGATCCTACTTTCTCTCTCTCTCTCTCTCTCTCTCTCTCTCTCTCTCTCTCTCTCTCTATCGCCGAGGCGGGCAGCCATACATGACGTATTAGATACAACCAGATACAACCCACTCTCCGTTTTCTTTTCAGATAATTGGTATGATAGTCGAACGGTAACTCATTCATAACTATTAAAAACATAATTGGCCTTTCTTCTTCTTTTTTTATCTTACCTACGTCTTTTTTCATAGAGGGTGCTCAGTAAGTCGTCTGTCCTCTCCTTCCATTCTGTAAGGAAAAGAATCTTTAATACTTTTATATATATTTTATATATATATATATATATATATATATATATATATATATATTATATATATATGTATATACATACATATATATATATATATATATATATATATATATATATATATATATATATATATATATATATATATATATAACGTTTGTGTCTTTTCTTATGTGTGAAATAATTATGATATACAATATTTCATAAATTTATAACTTGGCATCTTGGATTATAATATATATATATATTATATATATATATATATATATATATATATATATATATATATATATATATATATATATATATATATATATATATATATATATATATATATATATATTATACTATATATATATATATATAATATATATATCATATTATACATATATATATATATACCTACTATATATATATATATATGTATATTTTATAACAGTTTGTGTTCTTTTTCTTATGTGTGAAATTAATTAATGATATACAATATTTCATAAATTTATAAACTTGGCATCTGGATATAATATGGATATATATATATATATATATATATATATATATATATATATATATATATATATATATATTATATATATATATATATATATATATATATATATATATATATATATACTATATATATATATATATATATATATACTATATATATATATATATATATATATATATGGTTGGACACAATATATGTATGTGTATATATATATATATATATATATATATATATATATATATATATGTGTGTGTGTGTGTGTGTGTGTGTGTACGTTTGTATATATTTATATCTATGTATGTATATATATACTTGATATATATGTGTGTATTTTCCTTACGTATGGTATACTTTATTTCGAGATATATTTAATAAGTTTACAAAGTGATTTTAGGACACTTGAAGTATGAACAATCCACCAACAGAAAGACTTTATTTATTTATGTATTTATTATTATTTTGGGGGGTCTGAAACGATATTACATGATTGTGTAAACTGATTCTCCTTTCAGTGAATAGTTGGTGTTTACAGCCATTAGGGCCTTTTTGAGTTATCATTCAAAATGCTTGTAAGTGTTGTTTCGAGATTAAGCTAACCTTATTATGCCAGCACGGGCTCTTGCTCATAAAAGCAGCACGTAAGTTCTTTCAAGTAAGCAGGGTATGATGACCACAGCAGTTTGTCTCAAGCACCACTCATTATAGAAGAGAAGTTCTTAATAATAATAACTAATAATAATAATAATAATAATAATAATAATAATAATAATAAAATAATAATAATAATAACAATATCACGGCTTATTGAAAATTGTCATGGCAACCTTTATTGTGTAGATTTTATTTTATTTGATTTTGCATTTTTTTTTCTTCTCCAACAAAAAATATGCAGTATGTAAATAAAATAGAACGCTATTTGCCTGAAATAGGCTTAACTAACCTCCCCTTCATGGATGCTAACGATCTCCGTTTCTATTTGCATCAAAATGATGAAAAGAAATTGATCAGTGTGAATCCAGACAGACAGATCTGCCCCAGTTTAGTAGTAGAACATAATTGCTTACCTGTTTCTTTTGCCAAAAGAGCGTCAACCAAACGTTCAGTTTTATTTTTCCACTCTGCAAAATAAAAAGAGATGTAATATATAAATAAAGGCTAAAGTTATTATACACAATATTTTACACACACACACACACATACATTTTTTACTTGTTTTCTATCACGTTTCATCAATATATTGATGTCATTTAATCCCTTTTATTTCGTCCTATTCGTGTATCCAATTCGTATTGAGTATCCGTTTAGAAACCTTCATCTTCTCTTTCATAGAATCCCAATTTTCGTCTGATGTTTCATTCATATCAGGTTGATTATTAGCTCTGTTTTAGATATGCATCAATGAATCTTTGAATCTTTATGCGCATTCATGTATAAGTTTCACTTGTAACCCTGTGCGTTTTCGTACGTGGGTATCATGACACAGGGCATTACCTATGGATAGGAAAATCTTTGTAAGAGTAACATGTCCCCTTTTTGTGTAGTTTCATAAATTTATATCTTAATTACTTTTATCTGTCATTATCTCAGGTGAAAGGGAAATCGTGTTTACCTGTTCGTGTCCCGAATTGAAACCTGGTTCTCGGTTATTTATGTCATCGATGGCCTTTCTTCACACAGCAATTTAATATAGACATCTCATTGTATATTCGAAGTATACTTTCCTATTGGAGGTTCATGCAATCCCAGTGTATCGATCTGTATCTTAGAGGGAGTTTATCCAGTTGAAATATGTAGTTGCTTAAGATTTGAAGCTAAATTTATCTATTTTTATTTCATGGGTACAAGATTAATATTCCATTGCAATGAAACTGTGTCTCAAATTTGCTTTCATCCTGGTATCACATTGCTCATGTTTCGCTTACTCGGGAAGTAAGCCTACAAACTACTTTGCTGTTGTTGTTGTTGTTTTTGTGTTGTTGTTGTTGTTGTTTTTGTTAAGGGGTAGCAAAGGTCTATGTAGAGCTTAAAAGGGTCTGAAAAATGTGTTTCCCGTTGAGTTAAAGACACAGGAATCTTAGGATAGGATATTTACGATTTATTTATTAGAATGAAAATGTAAAACATTAATAATGTGCATGTTCAACAGTACAGGAAAATTATTTATAATAAAATACAGCGTATTTATTTTAATTTTCATTGGTGAAACAACGCGTTATTTGACCGTCGATTTTAGCACGTTTTAATTTATGTCAAGTTAGGCAAATAACGTTTGCATCTTACGAGTATGCGTGAGGGGAAAATCTTGAACGCGTCCCGAATAAGCTGATGGTCGGATCACGCCATGTTTCATCTTGTGCATACACATCAGCTTTTTCCTTCTCTTATATATATATTCTTTTATTTCCTATTTCCTATTTTTCTGTTCATTTATATAAGATTTCGATCTGCTAGTATTTTGTTTCAGTCGGGTTCTGCCTCATTCCTTCATTCTGCATTTAAGATATTCACTGTTATTAACATTTATTTATTCGTATTATGATGTTCGTCCTGATTCGTATGTCCTTCTGTTTGTAAACGTTAAAAACATTCACTGATATTTTCGTCCTTATTCATATGTCCTTCTGTTCTGTAACCTGTAAAATTAGTTTTACAGGTTCGTTCGCCTCATCAGCTTCCATCGTAATATATTTGTATCTTATCCTAACCCCTTATTACAATATCTTGTCTAATAATCTATTACTGCTTTTTCCTATTTATATCTCTACTAAACCTCTTCCTGCAGTCGTGTATTGGCGTCTTATCTAACTTTTATATCTCCCAGGTGCGAGTGTAAGCTCTTTTCATTTACTTTTCCTCATGTATACTTTTTCTCGTGTCTGCTGTAGATATCCGTTCTCTTCTTGTTAAGTATCCTTATCTTTACATGGCCTTTTCGTCATAGTTCTAGATAAGTATTGATGGCAGTACATGTCTTTTTCCCCCTGAGATGCAATGAACCTTACGATCTTATCATATAATGGAATAGCTGCTAGTTGTTTACAAAAACTTTAACTCTAAAGCTAATTTTCCGGGTAGATGGGTTCAATTTGCCAATGTATATGCTAGTTATTTTTTCTGATAAGAGTCGTTATTACTTGGAAGTAGTGGCTTATTATTAGATACGTATCAAACACTCTTTAACAAGTTCCAGCCAATATGATTGGGTCGATGTCGAGTCGGGTTGAATAGTTTTATCCCCTGAAAGAATTGTTTTCCTTATTTGCAACGATTTGGATGTTGCTGTAACTTTTATTGTTGCTAAGAAATCCACAGTGTTGCGGTTAGATTGTTGTATATTGGGGCTCTCACAATCATATCGATAAACTGTACTGTATGTCAAAGTTAAAAACAAGGCTTTCGAACATCGTTCGGTGTTTATGTTAAGAATTTTCAATATAAACACTGGGGAGGAGGTGTTCGAAGGTCTGTGTTTTTAGCTTTGACAAATATCACTGTTTATTGATATATAATGATAGATTTTCAGTATACACACTTTTATTAATTATCTCTCCGTCCGTTGACGTCTTCATCCCATTATTAGCTAGAAGAATTATTAGTCAATTTGGATGGAGACAGAAAACAAAAAACATTTCTAGCAAATGTGAACTTATCTAACTGGCAGCATCAGTCGTTTGACATCATCACATTATCAGATAGAAATATTAGTAAATGTTGATAGCAGACGAGAGGAAAAAAACATTACTAAACTGCGTCAATAACCTACACGTCGTGACGCCATTTTTAGCAGCCATAAATCAATCAATCAGCAAACGGACGAGGCTGAATCTCAGGAGACACTCACCATGAAAGTGCGCCGTCATTTTCTTGTTGTTGTCGTCCACGATCTGCAGTATCCTGTCGATGTCAATCATCGACCTGGACTTACTCTCCTCGATCTCCTCCATCAGGCAATTTCCTCCTGCTAATAAGGACAGGCATAACAATCCCGCCCACAGGAATGCCACACCAACACAATCTCCTCGCGTAAGGGCCCCCATATCCTAAAGGAAGGATATAAGCGCGCGAGCTTCCTTCAGGATCTTTTGGTTATGACTGGCGTGTCCTCCTCCTGCCAGCGATATTTATGACGAGGGGCAGCTGCTGCTAATGCTGCTGCTGCTGCTGCTGTTGCTTCAAGTAGCTAAGGCGTTTTTATGATCGCTTTGTACTTGCCAACTTTGACATGTACTGACGCTGATAACCTCGGCGTCCCGCCAAGGGGACAACGGTTCTCGTCCCCTATACTGTTTTATACTTCTATGGGAGTAGCTTCCTTGTCACTCATATATATATATATATATATATTAATATATATATATATATATTATATATATATAT
>NC_087212.1:3376876-3449145 GCF_015104395.2 Macrobrachium nipponense
AAATCATCTATACCTTTTATTTGCCTGCTTGATATACTTAGTTATTGTTATAACATCTCCCACCTTCCAGTTTTAAGTGGCTTTCATTGCATTTACTATTAACTGACATCATTTGAAACCTCGGAAGTTTAAACGCAGATGCAATGCATTACTATTATGATGCAACTCATCTGTATTTTAATGTTTTCCATACATCTTTATTTACGTCTTTGTTAATGTATATTTTTCTCATTAAACTTCTCTTTCTGTATTTTACCATTAACCCTCATTTCGAATAAACGCCATCCATAATATTCTTTGGAAGCTTAAATTTCAAGTCAGTGACCCTGTGGACTTGTTCTATATGAGTAGGGTTCATCTTCTGAATAATATAATAATAATCATAATCATAATAATAAAAAAATAATAAAAAAAAAATAATAATAATAATAATAATCAACAAGGGAGGAACTGAACGAGAAATACAAAGTACAAGAGAGGGGACTAAACAAACACAATGGAGGATGTAAAACAGAGCTTAAGGCCAAAAGCACATAAGATCCAACGATACATGAAACAGGTAATAAGGGGGATACCAACAGAACAAACTATTCGGAATCAACCAGAAAAGACTATACAGCCAACTCAAGAAGAGGGGAAAACAAACCACCAAGAAATTCCTGAAGCCGAACCAAGTAAGAGACTGGGAAAACATATGGAGCAATCCGGTTTCACACAACAAACATGCAACATGGCTCCAGGAAGTCAAGGACCGAAGAAAACAGGGAGAATAAAACAAGATTCACTGACATCACGACAGACACAGTCAGACACACAACTAAAGAAAAATGCCCAACTGGAAAGCCCCAGGTCCCGATGAAGTCCATGGATACTGGCTCAAAAACTTCAAGGCCCTACACCCAAGAATAGCAGAACAACTCCAGCATTGTATCACAAATCACCATGCGCCCAAATGGATGACCACAGGAAGAACATCCTTAGTCCAAAAAGACAAGAGTAAGGGAAATATAGCCAGTAACTACAGGCCTATCACCTGCCTACCAATAATGTGGAAGTTACTAACAGGTATCATCAGCGAAAGGCTATACAACTACCTAGAGGATACAAACACCATCCCTCACCAACAGAAATGCTGGAGAAGGAAGTGTAGGGGCACAAAAGGCCAGCTCCTGATAGACAAAATGGTAATGAAGAACAGTAAGAGAAGGAAAACCAACCTAAGCATGGCATGGATAGACTATAAGAAAGCCTTCGACATGATACCACACACATGGCTAATAGAATGCCTGAAAATATATGGGGCAGAGGAAAACGCCCTGGAGAGGGATCTTCCAGGGCGACTCACTGTCCCCACTACTCTTCGTAGTAGCCATGATTCCCATGACAAAGTACTGCAGAAGATGGATGCTGGGTACCAACTCAAGAAAAGAGGCAACAGAATTAACCATCTGATGTTCATGGACGACATCAAGCTGTATGGTAAGAGCATCAAGGAAATAGATACCCTAATCCAGACTTTAAGGATTGTATCTGGGGACATCAGGATGGAGTTTGGAATAGAAAAATGCGCCTTAGTCAACATACAAAAGGGCAAAGTAACAAGGACTGAAGGGATAAAGCTACCAAATGGGAGCAACATCAAACACATAGATTAGACGGGATACAAATATCTGGGAATAATGGAAGGAGGGGATATAAAACACCAATAGATGAAGGACACGATCAGGAAAGAATATATGCAGAGACTCAAGGCGATACTCAACAATGCCGGAAATATGATAAAAGCCATAAACACATGGGCAGTGCCAGTAATCAGATACAGCGCAGGAATAGTGGAATGGATGAAGGCAGAACTCCGCAACATAGACCAGAAAACTAGGAAACATATGACAATACACAAAGCACTACACCCAAGAGCAAATACGGACAGACTATACATAACACGAAAGGAAGGAGGGAGAGGACTACTAAGCATAGAGGACTGCGTCAACATCGAGAACAGAGCACTGGGGCAATATCTGAAAACCAGTGAAGACGAGTGGCTCAAGAGTGCATGGGAAGAAGGACTGATAAAAGTAGACGAAGACCCAGACATATACAGAGACAGGAGAATGACAAACAGAACAGAGGACTGGCACAACAAACCAATGCACGGACAATACATGAGACAGACTAAAGAACTGGCCAGCGATGACACATGGCAATGGCTACAGAGGGGAGAACTCAAGAAGGAAACTGAAGGAATGATAACAGCGGCACAAGATCAGGCCCTAAGAACCAGATATATCCAAAGAACGATAGATGGAAATAACATCTCTCCCATATGTAGGAAGTGCAATACGAAAAATGAGACCATAAACCATATAGCAAGCGAATGTCCGGCACTTGCACAGAACCAGTACAAAAAGAGGCATGATTCAGTAGCAAAAGCCCTCCACATCAGCTACCTTGCAGTAATAAGTGGTACGAGCACCAACCTGAGGGAGTGATAGAAAACGATCAGGCAAAGATCCTCTGGGACTATGGTATCAGAACGGATAGGGTGATACGTGCAAATAGACCAGACGTGACGTTGATTGACAAAGTCAAGAAGAAAGTATCACTCATTGATGTCGCAATACCATGGGACACCAGAGTTGAAGAGAAAGGGAAAAATGGATAAGTATCAATACCTGAAAATAAGAAATAAGAAGGATATGGGATATGCCAGTGGAAATTGTACCCATAATCATAGGAACACGAGCGGCCGAATCCCAAGATTCCCTGAAAAAAGAATCTGGAAAAACTAGAGGCTGAAGTAGCTCCAGGACTCATGCAAAAGAGTGTGATCCTAGAAACGGCGCACATAGTAGAAGAGTGATGGATCCTAAGGAGGCAGGATGCAACCCGGAACCCCACACTATAATACCACCCAGTCGAATTGGAG
Organism: Macrobrachium nipponense; assembly: GCF_015104395.2. Taxonomy (NCBI): domain Eukaryota; kingdom Metazoa; phylum Arthropoda; class Malacostraca; order Decapoda; family Palaemonidae; genus Macrobrachium; species Macrobrachium nipponense. The sequence continues at coordinate 3,379,803 of NC_087212.1, forward strand.
GACTGTGATAAGGCAAAAAAAAAAAATAATAATAATATGTTTTATTAAAGATAATTACTTTAATAAAAACCTGTTTAAAAGAGGGTTTACTTGCAGCATACAACAACAACAACAACAATAATAATACAATAATAATAATAATAACAATAACAATAATAATAATAATAATAATAATAATAATAATATTTGGCAGCTTGAATTTCAGGTCAATGGCCCCTTCTGGTGGGCATGTTCCATATGAATAGGGTTCATATTCAGAATTAATAATAATAATAATAATAATAATAATAATAATAATAATAATAATAATAATAATCAATAATAATAATGACAATAATAATAATAATAATCTTACCATAATGGGGTTATGTCTATCCGTCCGTCTGTCATTCAATCACGGCCAAACGGCTGGTCCGATGGGCATGAAACTTGGTAGGGTTATAGTGAGGACCCCTAAGATGGTTTATAATGGGTTTCAAAGTAACTTTCCCCCTAATCCCCCCCCCTCCACCCGCCCCGCCTCCATGGGCGTTATGTCTCAGTCCTTTCAAAACGACGGTTGGAAACTTGCTAGTAATAATAATAATGATAATGATGATGATGTATAATAATAATAATAATAATAATAATAATAATATAATAATAATAATAATAATAATAATAATAATAATAATTATATTTATTATTATTATTATTATTATTATTATTATTATTATTATTATTATTCTCTCCCTTTTCCAGCGCTCTACATCCGACGTAACACAGTAACCTTGATAAGGATTATTAGGATCATCAAACGGTCTGATTTACAACTTCCTCGATGCATTTATTTATTAGCCTTGTCCGGTCCTGATTTATATGTTTGACTCGTCTGGAGGGCGTCTTCACGTGTATGTGTGTGTGTGTGTCTGTATGTGTGTATCTGTGTGTATATGCCCCAAGAGTTTTAACCCGTTACGTATTCACCTTCTCGGCGTGTTTATAAGCCCGCAAAAACGTAAACAAAAGACTGTAAATAATATATAAATATAATGACCCCCAAGAAATATGAGTCCTGGTGAACGACCACCGAAAACCTTTGTTAGGGGGTGGGGTGGGGGTTGGGGGGGTGGGGGGGTAGGGGTCACTATTTGACTGTAAGCTAGTGGGCATCTCGTTTTTATTTTCGTTGATTATTTTATTTCAGTTTTTTCCCCCTAAAGTTTATTCTAAGATTTACCTTCCTTTGCTCTCTGATTTCATTCAGTTATATCTCTAGGGTTATACAGTTTGCTTAAAAGGATATATATATATATATATATATATATATATATATATATATATATATATATATATATATATATATATATATATATATAAATATATAAAAGGATCCCATAAAAACGCCAAAATATAGAAAGAAATTACTATATTTCAGTCTCTGAAATATAGTATTTTCTCTCTATATTTTGACGTTTTATGGGTTCCTTTCATTATTATTATTATATATATATATATATATATATATATATATATATATATATATATACATATATATATATATATATATATATATATATATATATATATATATATATATATATATATATGCATCATCATCAGCTGTTATATGAAATAAGCTCAAGAATGACGCTTAGGGGAAATATGGAACCTACAAGCTTATCAAGTTTATTACTTAATTTAACAGCATCCCATCAGAGGAAAGAATCTCTGAGTCCTCTAATAAATCTGTAACACAGGTTACAGACGTGATGACAAAATGGAACCAAATACAAGTTTGAAATTAACATGAAAACTTATGGTCCAAATGACATTTCTTGATCAGTAGTATAATACATTGGGCAGTATAATTGTTTGTATGTTATGTAGTATTATTTCGTATATATTATGTGTTATTATTCTTGAATACATTATGTATTAATATTATCGTATGCATTGTATAATATTTTGTATACATGTATTCTTATATATATTTTGAAGCATTATTTTATATACATTATGCATTGTTGTATATATGTTATGTATTCTTATGTTATATACCTTATGCATCATTGTATATATGTTATGTATTCTTATGTTATATGCATTATGTATGATTATTGTAATACACATTATGCATTATTATTATTATAGTATACACATTATTCATGTATACATCATGCATCATTAATCTTGAAGCTTTGTAAATATCTTGTAGAAGTCCATTTTCCCAGAAGTAGGTTGCTCTTCTTTTTTTCTCTCTTTTTTTGCATATTTTTTCCTGCGCTCGAAGAAAGCATGTTGCATTGGTACGACCTCAGATGAGAACGCCTTCCGAATCTTACCGAATCACTTTCGGAATTCGGAAATAAAACGAGTGAATAGTTTCTCATTAACTGATGATGCCAGAAGTAATTAACATTCACTTGGTGGAATTAGGTTCCCGATAGTTTACATTTTCAAGCACCATGGTTTGAAGCTTCCAGGTTCTGGTGATTTGATCTGAAAAAAGGAAAGAATATATATATAAATATATATATATCAACTTGAGTGACTGTAGCGGAAGACAGTTGTTCTTTGAGAGGAGCACTAACTTTCTACCTTTTGGCGTTGTTATGAGCTCCTTTCATTATTATTATTATCAATAAATATATTAGATCGTTAAGAAAATGCACTAGTTTTTCTATGCAGAGAAGGAAACATCTTAAGTATCGTAATATCGTGACTATGGACTTCGATAACGTACGATAAGTCATATTTTGACAGCACAATAAGTTTTTTTTTTTTTTTTTTTAAGTGTCCCACAGCTTCAGACCAGTCCAGTGAGACTTAAACATCCATTACGCGACGTTATCTTTGTAAGACTACTCTGCAAAGCATACAAGAATACTGTTAATTCAATCCGAAACACTCTCGATAAAAATCTCCCCACCTTTCTTGTGATGAAGTCCGGACAGGCCATCCGGATGCGTTCAGCCGTAGCCGGCGAATCTAACCGGAAAACGCCATCGAGACCGGCGTCTGCCCTCGCCGAGGATATGGCATCCTTAATGGCGTAGAATACGGATGCAGCCAGAAGCAGAGGCGGTTCTCCTATGCCCTTTTGAGGAGTGGGATTAAATATATTGAATTTATAAAAGGGTCAGAGTTTGTCTAGCTTCAAAAACGTCATGATATTTCAGTGACATTTATAAAAGAGATTATCAAAAGAAGGTCTAGCCATAGCTGGGTCAGTAAACTATAAGGTAAAATAGTTCAACAGACCCTGATGGCTGTTTAGAGTGCAGGTACTTCCAGTAGTAGAAGGTATGGCAAGATCTTAGTCCTATTCGTAAGGATGAGAGATCGTGTTCAAAGTGCATGAAATCGTTGTTTAGAAGTAAGATTGCCACTTGGCATACGTCACTGTAAATGGCACGCAAAACTATTTCTGTAAACGACCACGAAACTATTTCTGTAAATGATACACACAACAACTATTTCTGCAAACGGCACATGAAACTATTTCTGTAAGTGACACGAAAATGTTCTGTAAATGACACAGCAACTATTTCCGTAAATGACACACAAAACTATTTCTGTAAATGACACACGAAACTATTAATGTAAGCGCACAAAACTCTTTCTGTAAACGACACACGAATACACATCTTCGAAGAGGGACCTGAATTCTGATTGAAGAAGTGAAACAAATTTTGGTGAATAAAAAGGGCCAATGTAAAAACTTACTTTCGAAGAATACACTGCCCTTGGGTTGGCCGATCCCCTGAGCAGTGACACGTTGAGTTTTCTTGGAATGTCGTGAAAACCTGTGGTGGTGAATTTGAGTTTCGATTTGTTATAACACAATGATAAAGAGAAGCATTTGGTCCTATAGTAGATTCACATCAACCGTGCATCGAATGTCTAGGCCAGTCCCTTACGACGCTCCTGATTGGCTGTTGGTAAGCCAATCACAATCTTTCAAAAGTATCTCTCAGGAGAGGTGTAATATACATCCTGCCTATGTGAACTCTCTCGAGAGAGATTAAGAGTTTCCTTCTACCCCTGTGATTGGCTTATTAACATCCAATCAGGAGCATCATAAGGGACTGGCCTAGACATCAGATTCACGGGTGATGTAAATCTACTACGGCTTTTAATTTAAATTCTGAGAATATGTAGCACTATTAGCTCCGAAAATGTATATACCAAGTTATGATGCCATCAGTGGCTCACAAATATTTAATAAACGTCATCTTCTGGAAAACGTTATGTTTTTGTCGTCACGCTCCAAGTCTTTAGGTGGTTTGGCACGGTCATTCGTAGATAGTGAACCTCTCCCACCCCCGCCCCCCTTACTTCAAGTCCATAAGGGACTGCTGTAAAAACATAAACAAGACTGTAAATATCATAGAGTTAATAACCTAACCTAACTAACTCCCAAGAAATATTAGTCCTAGAGAACGAACGACCCCTTCCCCCACCACGAAAATCCTTGTGGGGTGGGGGGGGGGTCACTATCTAGGAAAGATCTGTTAGTTATTTAGGAACTATTTCCATAAGGCCTGGCCAAAAGCATCTTAATTTAATAGAACGGAGACCCAACTCATTATTGCTATCAAATAGTTTCATTAGACCAGAGAGTAACTTTTATATACATCCATAGGACTGCCCTTCGAAAGTTTGGCTCACTTTATTAAAATCTAACCTAACCTAACCAAACCTAACCTAACCCAGCCTAACCTAACCTTAAGGCGAAAGCCGAATCAAGAGAAAAGTTACACAGGTTAAACAGATTGGACTTCAGGTGTTGATGGGATACTGCCTAAAAAAAGTATCAGTATGGCCAGCTCTGCTTGACATTTCTCAAGTTACACTGAAGGTGACAATTATTCCCTTCTGGATAGCAAACCAGAAAAAAAAAGTGCAGAGCAGTTCGTGATATTTAAAGGATGATTAAAAACTCCAAAGCCAAAAGTGGGGAAGAATACTTGGTATTTTGTAAGTGGAAGGTCCTCTGGTCAGCATCACACCCTCGGGGGAATAGCAGAGTTCCTCCAGGGTTACGTAGCCTAAGCCTTGTGCGAAGGCTCCTTCAATCTGCCCGATGTCAATTGCAGGATTCAAGGTCTCCCCTATATCCATTACAATGTCTGTTTGTAGGACCTGTAATGATAAATAAAGGACGTTACAATAGTAGATTCGCATCACCCTTTCACGTGATGTCTAGGCCAGTTCCTTACAACGCTCATGATTGGCTGTTGATAAGCCAATGACAGGGCTGGAAATTCTCGGTCTCTCTCGAGAGTTCACATAGACAGGAAGTATGTTCTACCTCTCCTGAGGGATGCATCTTTCAAAAGTATCCCTCAGGAGAGGTGGAACATGCATCCTGCCTATGTGCACTATCTCTCGAGAGAGACTGAGAGTTTCCAGCCTTGTCATTGGCTTATCAACAGATCAACAGCCAATCAGGAGCGTCATAAGGGACTAGCCTAGACATCAGATGATGTGAATCTACTAAAGTCTATAGGTTTCATAGATTACATAGCATGACCTAGCAGATTTCAACAGTGTATGTGTTACTTATTGGCCGGTGATTCAGCTATCAGTGTTTCCTCTTCTTTCGCTTCAAACTTTCTTCTGTCACTTAAAGATAGCGTTGAGATGTTGCTTATACACATATACACCATATCTGTCAAATCTGGTCTAGAGAGTTATTTAGAAAGTGATCCAGAAACCTATTTGGTTTCAGGACTTCCAAAATACCGTTTCTTCTTCCAGTTCTTTGTCAATTTCTCTGTGCTTCTAATGTTCAGACTTGTCTTGGTGAGATTACAGATCAAATTGCCACATATCCTACTAAATGGTAATGTGTTATGTTTTGGTGCCATAAGTCTTTTTCATCATTACAGTCTCCAAAGTTATACTTACCTGAGCCATGCCTGGGATTTCTTTTTATACTTAACATCATATGGAGCCTCCAAAGTTATATATACCTGAGCCATGTCTGGGTTTTCTTTTTATACTTAACGTCCATTGGTGACAGATTTGAGTAGAAGGCAAATCGCTAATCGAAAATCCTGCCTATACCTTTTAATTTGAACTCATGGCTCTAAATCATGGAGTTGCCTTGCATCATTTCCCTCATTTCCTTGTTCTGAAGCCAACAGAGCTTCAACATACCAGCCAGCCCTCCACAGCAATACTGAGGTGACTAGGATGTGGTGTGGCACTCTTTCCTTACAATTCACCTCCAAATTTTTATTGGGCTTAGCTTGTTGGTCAGCCAGAAAATATGTGGTTTGGATGTCAGATGTAAAGGACTGAGAATAAATTAGATTTTCACGATGCTTTCATGTCAGCTGCGTCATATGTTATACCACAGATTAACTAATGGGTAGTAATACACAGATTCCAGTCACTCAAACTACAGCACATAAGTACTACTGGCAAAGGCTGCACTTTACTTTTCAGTACAGTACTAAAGATATCAGAAGTTGGAAGAGGCTGTACTTAACTTTTCAGTACAGTACTTAACATCAAAAGTTGGGAAAGGTTGTACTTAACTTTTTAGCACAGTTCTAACTTTTCAGTACAGTACTAAAGATATCAAAAGTTGGGAGAGGCTGTACTTAACTCTTCAGTACAGTACTTAACATCAGAAGTTGGAAAAGGTTGTACTTAACTTTTTAACACAGTGCTAACTTTTCAGTACAGTAATAAAGATATCAAAAATTAGAATAGGCTGTACTTAACTTTTCAGTACAGTACTTAACATCAAAAGTTGGAAAAGGTTGTAACTTAACTTTTTAGCACAGTTACTAACTTTTCAGTACAGTAGTAAAGATATCAAAAGTTAGAAGAGGCTGTACTTAACTCTTCAGTACAGTACTTAACATCAGAATTTGGAAAAGGTTGTACTTAACTTTTTAACACTGTAATAACTTTTCAGTACAGTACTAAAGATATCAAAAGTTGGAAGAGGCTGTACTTCTCAGTAGTCCTTAGGATAAAGTTGGAAAAGGCTCTACTTAACTTCTCAATTTCTCAGCACAGTACTAAAGATATCAGAAGTTGGAAGAGGCCGTACTTAACTTTTCATTGCTGTACCTAGCATATCAAAAGTTGGAAGAGGTTGTACTTAACTTCTCACTACAGAACTAAAGATATCAAAAGTGGCATCGTTGCATAATCTAACAGAACAATCCCAGATATTCAGAACAGTGAACCAGATTCTTCACTAAATCCTACCGAGTGATTTCCTGTGAGGCAGTCAATTTCCACTTCAGACACAGCTGCCCCGAACACATGATAGTTGTAAGGCCGGCCTTCCTTTTTCACAATGTCAAAAGACGATACGTCAGGAGCTCTGTAAATGAGATAATTTTTAAATGTTTTGTAAAGTGAAATTGGAAGGTTTCTGTTGGACATTTTAAGATTTCAGAATGATTTTATTGGAGGCAGAACATGACAAGCTGGAAAATAGCACCAGGTGATTATCCAAGATTCTCAGAGGGAAAATAATTGAAAATATGAGTAAAGAACATTCTGGAGAATGTCATGATCTTGTGCAATACTTGGTACACTGTAAAGCTGCTTGATAATTTAATTTATTTTAATCATTCACCATATATGCAACCAGTTTTTCTGGTATGTTTCTAATCTGGACCAACAGATAACTGAAACTCTACTTATTGAATTTTGAAAAATAGATTATAATGAAGGCCTTTTCTCACTCACTTGTAGAACCCTGTTGCAGAGAGTGAGACTCGTTCGTGGTCAGCCGTCTTCACCCAGTCCTCCCATGAACCCTTTGGGTTTAGTGCCATGAAAGGTTCCAGCCGGGCCATAATCTTCTCACAGGCGTCCTGCACACGAAATGTCACCCCAATTAAGGACAGGTAGTCTAAAGTGGGGATTTGTTTTACCATGTCAGATATTGTTATGAGTCCTACTACATGTTACTTCTTTCGAATGATTACCACATTCTTAGGAAGCTTGAATTTCAAGTCAAGTGTCCCGTGTGGGCTTCTTCCATACGAATAGGGTTCATTGTCCGAATAATAATAATAATAGTAATACCTTGACTGCCATTCCATTCAGATCAGTTGCTGTTGATGCTGCAGTGGCCACAGTATTTGGCACCTTGTCCACACCCGTTTCGGCAATGTAGATTTTTTCCATGGGTATTCTTAGAACTCTCGAAGCTACCTGTAAGGAAACACAGGTACTTTAAACCAAAGTTAGACTTGAGGGAAAACAGACACACAAAGATCCCTTGTCCCTTGCTAACATTTATTTACAAGCAACTCAGCATTTGCAAGCAAGGGCATTTTCTCCTTGAGGGAAAAATTGATCTTATCCGTGTATATCGACCAACCTGCTGATAATGTGATGGTTATTAGATAGCCTGCAATTCCTCCCTAGCATTCACCCTCCTTTTTTTCTATGGAGCAGGCTCACATGACTCTCATTGCATAGTTTATTTTATTTTTTTCAATTTTGATTCTCATATAAAGGGGTTTGTACTTATGTAACTGTTGTTCATACTGGGTTGTTGCTACAGTTAGATCCCTTAGGATGTTGGCATTCTGCATTCCAATTTGACTCGTAATTTTATATATATATATATATATATATATATATATATATATATATATATATATATATATATATATATATATATATATATATATATCACTTTTTGTTCACTCATACTCTTGCTTTGTTGTTATGGTCCCAGTTTAGAATAGATTCAGTTCATTAGAAAATTGTTGCTGACCAGAACTTTTAAATTTACTGCCACATCTTCTGATTGCCATTTTGGTTAAACAGTAAATCCAGTTGGTATGTGGAAGTTAGATACTGTACAACTACCTACTCTATTCATGGTATTTGAAGATGGATTAAATGTGCGTTGGTGTGGAGATCGAATACCTTTGTGGCACGTGTTGCTTTCATGGTCAGCGTTTTCATTTTCATAAAAGAAGTTCTTGGGTGACATTGTTTATCTTCTCTGTACACTGATCACTCAAAGCTGACTGATGTTTTGGATAACTGTATTTGTGGATGGGTAAATTTCATATCGGATTACTTGATTTAGGGTACTCAGGACCTCCTTCACACACACACCACACACACAAAATTAAAACTTCTTTAGATAAAGGGTCTCAGACCTATTGTGCCACTGTGAAATAATTGTGAAGTAATGACAGGAAAACGACCAAACCTGAATCATCTTTGTGTGCAGTCCCTGGCCAATCTCTACGCCCCCGTGGGAGATCAACACTGACCCATCGGTGTAGACGTGGACGAGAGCGCCTCCCTTCATGTGGAAATGGGCCTCATAACCCTGGCCATACTTGATGGGGACTGCTGAAAGACCCCGCTTCTTGTGTCTGTTCGTCCTGTGGAGTGGATGCAGATTATTAGTATTAGTATTATTCAGAAGATAACCCCTATTCATATGGAACAAGCCCACCAAAGGGACCACTTGACTTGAAATTCAAGTCTCCAAAGAGATGTGGTGTTCTTTAGAAAGAAGTAACAGGAGGTAATAGGAAATACAGGAGACGAGATCGGATATTAGAAAAGTAAGAAAATAATTAAACAGATTAGTAAGTGAAAAGATGAAAATGTAAGTAGAATACAAAGAGGACTGTTTAAGGGCAGTCTGTAGTAGTTCATTGCATCTTTGCCTGAACGTTTCAGGTTCCAGTTGCAATATGGTGGGAGGAATAAAGGACCTCTGGATCTTAGGAGGAAAATGCTGGCAATCACGTGTCGTTCCTAGCACCTCAGTGACATGGCCACCTCGGTGACTTCCAAACCACATAAAGCCGTTGGTCCCGTTGCTGAATAACCACTGGCTTCCATGCAATGTAAAAACACCCATACAAATAAACGCGTCGCTCATACATAGTATACTACCCATGACTTGTTGCTTCACGTACCTGTTAAATTTGTCTACATGGATCCTTCGAGCTTGATATCTGCCCTTTTCTAATACTTCATTCCAACACTGACGAATTGTGCAGAGTTCCAGGGTCATGCTGCAGAGTGTTTTGTCCCCTGTAGCATACATGTTTCTTTCCCGTACCTGGAAGTGCACGACACATTAGAAATACATTAAACCCAGAGACATTTTTTATTCCTAAATTTATGGGTTTTTATATCCATGAAGAGGTTCACATGTATGGCCAAAACTTTCATTCATCAGTACATACAACACAGAGTTATATAAATACAGTTATAACTTATGCAACCATATTTTAGGTATAACATGCGCATGACAAATCAGGTAAAGCTCAGATAGAGGATCTGTCGAATTAAGTGAGGCTTCAGATAAGGGATCTGTCAAATTCAGTAAGGCCTAAAAAGAAAATCTGTCAAATTAAGTAAGGTTTCAGATAGAGGATCAGTCAAGTTAAGTGAGGCCTCGGATAGAGGAAAAAGACATAATTCAAGGTGTAAATGCTATTAGGATGAAAGACTGAAGTAAATGGTAGGTTATCATGTATGCAGTCGTCTTGACAAGAGACAAGTTTTGACTGAAAGACTAATGCTACTGAAATGTAGAAAAATAGGCCTTACATGTGACTTCCAAACAGAACATCTTTTCTTGTGAGCAGGTTAAACAGCTCCACTCCAGATGCTGAATTGTATTTAAACTTACAAAATTAGGATCCACTTTCAAGAATGATGCAATGGTTGAGATGATGTTTTCCATGAACAATATACCCTGAGGAGCCCCAAATGCACGGAAAGCTGTATTTGATGGTAGGTTTGTCTTACATACAAATCCTGTTATGCTGATGTTTGCGCATCTGGAAGATAGGGTGGGTAAGTTTATTATAGAGACGTCGCTGGTAAGTGGTTTTAGATACTGAAATTATTTTGAAACGTTTCTGTACAAAACCAAATGGTAACATAAATGTATATCTTCCACTATCACATCTTTTTATTAAGTTACAAATCACAATTCGAACTCTACAATGAGTCCATCCTCACCTGTATGCATTATCAAAATTGAGCATTAATCTCCTGGTAACATGCCTCGTGTAGTCCCGCGAGTGTCCACCATTAGCATAAACCTCCACTTCTAGCGCAGAGAGAAGTCCATCTTTCGAAAAGCCAGCCTTCCAGTTGCACAAGAATGGATTCCTTCCACCCGTTGTGGTCATGTCCTCGTCACGATTCAGCATTACTCTTACTGGACGTTGCATGCTGAGATTCAGTGGTAAAGCATAGTCTTAAGTCTGTGCTATCTCTTGGGGCTTCATATGAGAATATGTGATGGCTTAGCTTTAAAAGGAGCTAGGTTATGTTTAATTCATCAACTTCAGTTGAATGCTCATTGGATGCTACTCGGAGGAAGAGGAGGCTAAAGCTTTAATGTTATATAATGGAACAGGAAAAGAACAGTAATCTATTTCATAGTTTGTAAACATTCCAGATCTGAAGATATGGTGCATGTTGATGTTTCCAAGTATAGAAAAGAGCACATTTGTGACTAAATAAAGCCTATTACTGAAGTTATTGTGTTGGAGGTACAGCTGTTTGTACTTACTGAGAGGCTGCCACACATAGCGGCAAGGCCACATTGATGTTTCGCGTAATTTTACCACCAAATCCTCCACCCACTCTTTTGACACGACAATTAATCCTGCTAAGTGGAATGTCCAAGACCTTAGCGATGAATGTCTGCAGCCCCGTAAGATACTGTGATGATGCAAAGACTTCGATTTCACCATCCTCGACTTTGGGCACAACCAAACAAGTATTTGTTTCTAAATAGAAATGCTCCTGGCCTCCTACGTGCATCTCTCCTTCGATAATATGGTCTGAAGTCCTTAACGCAGACTCTGGCTCTCCTTGGCGCAGAGGGTACTTACCATAGAAGGATTTTTCACGCTTTGCATCCTTCAGTGTAAAGAGAAAGGGAAGGCTTCACTCAAAATGTTGATGTGCCAGAGCAACCTCTGGTGTGATGAAATTTAGCTTTGTGCAGACATAAGATCCTGGGTTTAATGGATCAGAAGTGTTCGCTAGAACACTAAACTTAATGTTGTTTGCAAAAAACTGTTCTCTTGTATGAAAGTGACCACGCTTGTATAGAAAGCAATACACCTTTTGGTTATGATTTTCTTCAAAATAATCTTGCTGAATTAACAACTTTTTAAGGCAGATGTACAGCACATTGTGTTTCTGATACATAATGGATTTCTAATTTAGGAGTTCTAATTCATGAATCAAGCATAAATGAAGCACATAGATGTATTTCACAGTTATGTATTGAGTTTCTGATTACCACTGTGAAACAAGTTGAGGACAAAGGAAGTTCTTTTTCTCAAAAACAGGCAGTGCCAAAATGCCTACATACCTGAGTGGTGACGATAATGGGCTTGATGTCCTCATACAGAACTCTGACACGTTTAGCTGCCATTTGTGCTGTTGCCTGATCTTTAGCTACAACTATTCCGATGGGCTGACCAACACAGGTCACCTTCTCGGACACGAAGACTTCCTCGTCCAAGCAAGACCCTATGACATTCCTGTCTCCTGCAGGTGAGATGTCTCTTGTTAATTAATGCCCATTTTTTTCTAAGTCGGTGCAGTTTTTTTCCAAAGCTTTCTGCTTGCAGCTGTGACTGCCTTTATGCAAAAGCAAGTATTCAGTCATAAAATACAAATACAGAAAGAAAGCACCTGCCTGGTACATCACGGGCACAGAAGAATCTCTCTACGCCGTCAATCTTCACAGCCTCAGACTCATCCACCGAAATAATTTTAGCATGAGCTCTTTCAGAGAAGACAAATGCAGCATAAAGTTCACTCTCACAGTAAGGGATGTCATCCACATAGATGGCTTCTCCTGTAGCTTGTTTGAGGGCTGAAACGTGGACAATTGGCCGGCCAATGGGGTCAAGCTGGCTTTGACCATGTGGAACCTTTAATGTGGAAATGCAATAGAAATGGTAAAGGTTCGTGCACAAGTTTAGAGGTGTGGATTTTTACTTAAATCGTGTACTTGATGCCAAGATGACACGGTCACGAGAAGAGGTACAAGAAAGAACTTACAAACTCTCTGTCATGCTTCATTACCAATCAAATATAACCTTTTCTGTGTAAGAGAAAAGGCCAGGAAATCAGGTTCTTCAAAAGAACAACCCTTTTAGTAAAACAATGTTTAAGGCAATTTGAGTGTATTAACTAACTATAATTTATTGCCAAAACCAACCAACCTTACCTTTTGGAAAATCTGCATACTCTCAAGCATTTCATCATGATGCAACTCTATAATTCTCTGCTCTTCTTCTGTGAGAGGCTGGATCCCGTTTAATAGCTTCTCACTGAGTCGTCCTCGGACACTTAGGTAGAATTTGAAGAAGAAGCTGTTGAGAGAGGGATATTGTTGACCAATTGTACCACTAAGGGAATAAGAACCTCGATTGGACTAGTTAGTTATTTCAAGCGTTAAATATCTACGTAATCTAGCACACTCTTTTGATTAATTTTGTTCGCCCCACATATCCAGGGAAGGAAATAGTACTTTATACTTTACTCACTTATGGATGGAACCACAGTGACAATAACTAGCCATACTTGACAGATTACCAGAAAGAAACCCTTATGATCTTTGTAATGCAAAAAAAAAAAGTTATGGTATCAAGTTTTCCCAATTTATCACATTACCTCAAAGTCAGAGCGCGACGATACTCAACCATTCCACCAGGAGCAGAAGGGTGTAGGTCTAAATCTTTCAGGAGCAGATTGCTTCCTGTCTCCAAGAGTGAATCGTCCCATTTCATACCTACCAAAGACTAAGCACAAAAATTCACAATTTCAGGAGCTGCTGATTGGAAACTTTGTTCTTTTGCATTTACAGTAGCCTCAACTCCAACTGGTGTATAGATTTAACTGTTTTTGAATACATTATATAAAATTATAAAATGAAAAACTCCAAGGGGGAGATTGAAATGAGCAAACATTTTAGTCTGTCCTAAATAATTTCTTTACCTTCATTGTTGTCGTCGCCATGATAGTCGTTGGAGCCATTCCTCCGAAGGCCAGATCCAGCCTCTGCACAGTGTTGCTGCCATTTTCAAAAATGACTCTTATTCCAGCATTAACTATGGCAATGTCATCGTCCCTTCGTCGTGCTTGTTTGTATCCAAGGATATATTCATCCTGGAACAGTTTGAATGTAAGGACATGTAAGTTGCTGGTTTAAGCAGTGAATTGAATGGGGGTTGCATTCCTGTCACTTACTGAGCACCAAGTTCTCCTGGTCCAACTGGTAGTTCCTGGATTTGGGCCCTAATATTAGGTTACAAGCACCTCCTGCCTTGTAGGTTGACAGCTCTTAAGGAGTTTTAGCAGCTGTAGAGGGCAGATGTTGGCAGTGATCACCAGCTTGTTATGGACATTCTAAAGCTGAATTTATAAGCACTCAACAAGAAAAGTTGACAGAGCTCTCATCTAGATTTGATGCAGTAAAGAATCTTCAAGATGGACATGGAAAAGCTTTTACTTTTGACTGCTGAAACAGATTGGCAGTTCCAGAGACCATAATTTGAGGAGGTGCAAGCAATCAATAGAAACGGTACTAAAATGAGGAATATATATCAACCTACAGGAAAAAGAAGTATTGGGACGTGGGCTAAAACACAGTAAACTTTGGCTAACAGAGGAGACCTGGAATGTAATAAACAAGATTCAAAAGTGAAAGGTACTTGTAGAAAATTTCAAGGAGGCGATGAAGAATTGGAATAGAACATGCTAAGTACTCAGATCCAGAAAGTGAGGTTAAATAATACTGAATTTGCATACTCAAGACTCATTGTGAACTCCAATAGAATGTACCACAAGTATATCTAAAAGAGATCATCACGCCACCTGGATGTAGGTGTGTAATATAATTCCAGTGTGTAAACCAGAATCCTTCTCAGACTCTAAAATGAATAAGTGTAAAGGATGAGTAGTACCTTGTGTGTGTAAGGGATGTGTACATTCAACAATATTTCATCTGGCAACGCAGTGTTCCGCCTGTAGCCCACAAAGAAGTTCTGATCCAGGGGGATTTGTCTCTCTCCTCTCTCTGCAGTAAAGCATAAAATTGACAAGTTTTAATAGTTGTATCCCAGAAGTTAACAACTGATATCGATCTGATATCAGTATGTTCTATTTCATTATTAAAGTTGGTCAGTTTACAAAGAGCAGAGTAACTATAGTAGATTCACATCAGCCGTGTATTTGGTGTCTAGGCTAGTCCCTTGCGACACTCCTGATTGGCTGTTGATAAGCCAATGACAGGGCTGGAAGTTTTCAGCCCCGTGATTGTCTTATCAACAGCCAATCAGGAGCGTCGTAAGGGACTGGCCTTGACATCAAATGCACCGGTGATGTGAATCTATTATAGGGACTGACTGGTTATATGTAGGAAGAGGCTTTATAACCAAAGCTAGCTGGTTGACAAAGAGTAACTAGAGGCTGACTAGCTCATTGTTTGATGAGGGTTTATAACCAAAGCTAGCTGGTTGACAAAGAGCAGAGTAACTAGGGGCTGACTAGTTCATTGTTTGACGAGTGTTTATAACCAAAGCTATCTGGTTTACAAAGAGCAGAGTAACTAGGGGCTGACTACTTATGATGAAGAGTTATAAATACTGGTTTATCACATTAACGTCTTGGTAAATGGAATTACTTCAAGGATCTGAAATGACCAGTCCTACCTAGGCTAGCAAGAGTTAGTGTTGCCCCTGATGACATTAGTAGTGGAACAAGGTCACTGATTGGTGACCCGGTCATGATATTTCCTCCTATTGCCTGGAAGGAAGAGATATATATTATATATATATATATATATATATATATATATAGATATAAATAATAATATATATATATTATATATATATATCATATATAATATATATATATAGATATACTATATATATTATATATATATATATATATATATATATATAGGATATTGTAAAGAATTTTTGCTCTGACTAAACTCTAAAATTCAACATTAACAAATGATGTAATATCTCTTTAATTGAAATTTATACTGAATTGAGTAATAAACATTAGGGTGATCCCTAAATTATATTTATATCGAACAATTTTGATGTATTTATTTTAAAGAGCATTTAGAGTAATCCGTTCATCGTATTTATTTATTTTTAAATAAAACCTAGAGTAATCCCTACAATATGTTAATTTTAAAGAGGATACAGAGTAATTCGTAAATTTTATTCATTTTAAAGAATATATCTAGTAATCCCTACAATATATTAATTTCAAAGAATGTTCCGTATTCTCCTAAGCATTAGATAAAATGTCTAAACGCCTCTGAGATGACAAAGGTTACAAACCGCTGCATTCCTGATTTGTTTCCCTGCAAACCATCGTAGCATCTCTAATAAGGCTGAGAAGACACGCGTCCTGTGCTCTGACAAGACAGAAAGATTGTGTTATAATGTGTAAATCGCCATAATGTAGAAAGCAAGTTCTGTACTGATATACTTCCTTTTATTGCATTTGATTTGAAGCTCAGTTTTAATCCCTTTCAGTGAAGAATAAAACTTTCTTTAATGTTAGATACTTGTGGTCTATATTGAAGCCCTGTGACAGTCGAGACGGTTGTGAACAAGGGGAACTTTTCTCTCAGTCCAAATCTCAATGTCTATGACCTTTCTCAGTGTCACTTCAACCTCTTATGCGGGCCCTGGGTATGAGTTGAATAGGTATTTTCACCTTAGCACAACTATAAAAAACCATAAAGATAACATACCTGGTTGCGACTTGATCTGATTCTTGAGTGCATCCTCAAGGGACGACAGTGTTACAGAGGCGCCCAAGGTCAATCCGGAGTCACTGATAGTGACAGATGTGAGTTGGCTTATCTGAGAAGGGTTTATCAGTACCGGGTACAGTTTGTGCTTGAACCTGACTTCCACACCTGTGAAATTATCAGTGTTATAAATTGAGAAAGTGAAGTATAGATTCTAAAACCTGTGAAAGCACATTTTAAAACTCTCCAGAATCTAACTTGAAAGGTGGCTCACAAACATTTTGAAAAGGAGGTCCTAATTGTGGTTTGCAATTCAAAATATATGTGATTTTAAATGGTAGATAATTCAATATCTAAACTAGTCCCACGCCTTTAGATGAAGTCATGATTCATATTATTTGTCAGTGTAAATATAATGTTCAATGAAGAATACCAAACAAAAACAGCAAAGAATTATATGATGTTGAACTGGGTTACTCTAATTTCACAACAGTATGGCACCTGACTTGGGAAAAACCATTAATGAAAGACTTGTATCGTGTATTTGATTGGATACTATAAATAAATTTTAGGAGTCATACAGTTGTTCTCTCTCTCTCTCTCTCTCTCTCTCTCTCTCTCTCTCTCTCTCTCTCTCTCCTGTTAAGATGACTTACAAACTATTTGTTAGGGTGCATATCCTCATGGGTGTGCTTGTGTCAGCTCTCAAGACACTAAGAGATTTTAAAATACTTTATATTAATTTGAAAATACTTTATATTAATAGCAGTCGACATCAGTATAAAAATAGCAATACTATTTAAGAACTAGTACCACATTCCAGTTTATTAACCTTTTCTATCACTTGGCTTATGTGGCGTTAGAACTAAAGCTGAGACGAGCTACACTTCACCATATCCATTGTTTGCAAAGTTATTAAGCAAGCTACGATGCTCATCCTGGTGTCATTTTAAAGCAGGGTTCTTATACTTTTATCTTGTACCTTATTGCAGTATTTTTAAAGAAAACAGAACGTCAAAATGATGTAGCTGAAAATCTCTGAAAATAATGCACCTTAAGCGACTCGGATTGTAACGTGGATGCATCAGCGTCCCGAGTTACCCAGAGGAAATGCCGACTGCTATACTTAAACTTAGACATTACTAAGTAACAGAATAGACAATACTCACCCACTTCCGTGTTGCCCACAATGATTTTAGCTTCTGGGTGAAGAGACTTGAGCTGCAGGAGGCGGGAGAGGGTCAGAGGCCTGTAAAACTTCACCCTGGGGCCGGAGAACTCCAGTTCCTGAAGCTGCCATTCTTTGCACACCTGCACCGTTAGGAATGAGGAGAGTTTATGTTCAGAGATAAAATTATGATAAATGGTTTGTTATATGTTTTTATATGTTTCGTTTACGTACTAGGCAGATGTGATGCATTGAGTACACCTGTTTCGGTGTGAAAGTGTTGTAGGCGGTGTTCCTACGTGTTTCTGCTATAGCAGGTGGTCTAGCTGTTTGTTTCTACACTGTTTCGCCATGTTTAGATTCACATCAACCGTGCATCTGATGTCTAGGCCCAATCCCTTACGACGCTCCTGATTGGCTGTTGATAAGCCAATGACAGGGCTGGAAACTCTCAGTCTCTCTGAGAGTTCCAGTCCTGTGATTGGCTTATCAACAGCCAATCAGGAGCGTCGATGTGAATCTACTGTAGTATTAAACACGGCGAAACACATTTGAGCCACCTAGGTAGACCGCATACCATAGTAGCACCCATTTTCTCTTACTCGGGGAGTAATCTACAAACTACTTTGTTGTTGGGGGTAGGAAAGGTCTATGGAAGAGCCTAAAAAGGTCTGAAAAAGGTGTTTCATGTTGAGGTATAGGTACAGGAATTTTATGATAGGATATTTATGATTTATTTATTTTAAAAAAAATAAATAACGTGCATGTTAAACAGTACAGAAAAAATTTTTCTAATAAAATATAGCATATTTATTTAAATTTCTGCTGGTGAAACAAGGCTCTATTCGACCGTAGATTACAGCGCGTTTTAATTTACGCTAAGTTAGGAATATAATGTTTACAACTTATGTGTGAAGGGGAAAATCTCACTTGCGTCCCCCGAGTAAGCTGGAGGTCGGATCAAGCCTTGTCCTCTCAGATTTGACAGTTCAGAGTACGTTATTCTAAAAATCAGTGAGTCCAGATATGAAAACAGTTTACGTTATCGTTCAGAAAATATTCCATATCGAACCTCCATCTCAAAAAGCCGTTGATACTTTGAAAGAGAATGAACAAATATTTATGTTGATGAAAATGAATTGTTTTTATAAATTAAGCTCTGGTAATCAATCCCTACTTTTTTTATTGTGCTTTCTGTAGCTTTCAAAACTCAGGATGTGGGTTCATGTTCCTTGGTAGCTTGAATACATATGACTAGGGTTTTATCTCCTGAATAATAATAATAATAATAATAATAATAATAATAATAATAATAATAATAATAATAATAATCACACAACAAACATGCAACATGGCTCCAGGAAGTCAAGGAAGAAGAAACAGGGAGAATAAAACAAAGATTCACGGAGATCACGACAGACACAGTCAGACACCAACTAAAGAAAATACCAAACTGGAAAACCCCAGGTCCCGATGAAGTCCATGGATACTGGCTCAAAAACTTCAAGGCCCTACACCCACGAATAGCAGAACAACTCCAGCATTGTATCTCAAATCACCAAGCACCCAAATGGATGACCACAGGAAGAACATCCTTAGTACAAAAAGACAAGAGTAAGGGTAAATATAGCCAGTAACTACAGGCCTATCATGCCTACCAATATGTGGAAGTTACTAACAGGTATCATCAGTGAAAGCTATCAACTACCTAGAGGAGACAAACACCATCCCCTACCAACAGAAAGGCTGCAGAAGGAAGTGTAGGGGCACAAAAGACCAGCTCCTGATAGACAAAATGGTAATGAAGAACAGTAGGAGAAGGAAAACCAAACCAACCTAAGCATGGCATGGATAGACTATAAGAAAGCCTTCGACATGATACCACACACATGGCTAATAGAATGCCTGAAAATATATGGGGCAGAGGAAAATACCATCAGCTTCCTCAAAAATACAATGTGCAACTGGAATACAATACTTACAAGCTCTGGAGTAAGACTAGCAGAGGTTTTAATATCAGGAGAGGGATCTTCCAGGGCGACTCACTGTCCCCACTACTCTTCGTAGTAGCCATGATTCCCATGACAAAAGTACTACAGAAGATGGATGCCGGGTACCAACTCAAGAAAAGAGGCAACAAAATCAACCATCTGATGTTCATGGACGACATCAAGCTGTATGGTAAAGAGCATCAAGGAATAGATACCCTAATCCAGACTGTAAGGATTGTATCTGGGGACATCAGAATGGAGTTTGGAATAGAAAAATGCGCCTTAGTCAACATACAAAAAGGCAAAGTAACGAGAACTGAAGGGATAAAGCTACCAGATGGGAGCAACATCAAACACATAGATGAGACAGGATACAAATACCTGGGAATAATGGAAGGAGGAGATATAAAACACCAAGAGATGAAGGACACGATCAGGAAAGAATATATGCAGAGACTCAAGGCGATACTCAAGTCAAAACTCAACGCCGGAAATATGATAAAAGCCATAAACACATGGGCAGTGCCAGTAATCAGATACAGCGCAGGAATAGTAGATGGACGAAGGCAGAACTCCGCAGCATAGATCAGAAAACCAGGAAACAAATGACAATACACAAGGCACTACACCCAAGAGCAAATACGGACAGACTATACATAACACGAAAGGAAGGAGGGAGAGGACTACTAAGTATAGAGGACTGCGTCAACATTGAAAACAGAGCACTGGGGCAATATCTGAAAACCAGTGAAGACGAGTGGCTAAAGAGTGCATGGGAAGAAGGACTAATAAAAGTAGACGAAGACCCAGAAATATACAGAGACAGGAGAAAGACAGAAAGAACAGAGGACTGGCACAACAAGCCAATGCACGGACAATACATGAGACAGACTAAAGAACTAGCCAGCGATGACAATTGGCAATGGCTACAGAGGGGAGAGCTAAAGAAGGAAACTGAAGGAATGATAACAGCGGCACAAGATCAGGCCCTAAGAACCAGATATGTTCAAAGTACGATAGACGGAAATAACATCTCTCCCATATGTAGGAAGTGCAATACGAAAAATGAAACCATAAACCACATAGCAAGTGAATGCCCGGCACTTGCACAGAACCAGTACAAAAAGAGGCATGATTCAGTGGCAAAAGCCCTCCACTGGAGCCTGTGCAAGAAACATCAGCTACCTTGCAGTAATAAGTGGTACGAGCACCAACCTGAGGGAGTGATAGAAACGATCAGGCAAAGATCCTCTGGGACTATGTATCAGAACGGATAGGGTGATACGTTGCAAATAGACCAGACGTGACGTTGATTGACAAAGTCAAGAAGAAAGTATCACTCATTGATGTCGCAATACCATGGACACCAGAGTTGAAGAGAAGAGAGGGAAAAAATGGATAAGTATCAAGATCTGAAAATAGAATAAGAAGGATATGGGATATGCCAGTGGAAATCGTACCCATAATCATAGGAGCACTAGGCACGATCCCAAGATCCCTGAAAAGGAATCTAGAAAAACTAGGAGGCTGAAGTAGCTCCAGGTCTCATGCAGAAGAGTGTGATCCTAGAAACGGCACACATAGTAAGAAAAGTGATGCGGAACTACCTAAGGAGGCAGGATGCAACCCGGAACCCCACACTATTAATTAATACCACCCAGTCGAATTGGAGGACTGTGATAGAGCAAAAAAAAAAAAAAAAAAAAAAAAAAAAAAAAAAAAAAAAAAAAAAAAAAAATAATAATAATAATAATAATATTAATATTTAAATCGAGTTATATGATTTTTGAGTCTATGTAATTGACTGTATTGTTAACACGGGTATATATGCATATAAATAATAATAATAATATAATAATAGATATATAATAATAATAATAATAATAATAATAATAATAATAATAATAATAATAATAATAATAATGGCTAAGTCTATATAAATCTGTATTATTAACATTGGTGCATATTCATAGAAATAATAATAATAATAATAATAATAATAATAATAATAATAATAATAATAAAATCATCATAGTAGCACGAGTCTTCAAATGGAGAAACAAATCCACAGTTATGTAAATGTACATATATCTAAATTTAAAAACAGCAAGGATAGCTTTCGGGAATCTGTTCAGTTCCTCTTATCAAATTTAAATATATATGTACATTTACATAACTATGTATGGATTTGTTTCTCCAATAATAATAATAATAATAATAATAATATTTGAGCCTATGCGTAGAAATAATAATAATATAGTTGAGCCTATGTACTTCACTCTGCCATTAACACTGGTACACACTCGCAGACTCAACAGCGCATACGACCTGCGCAGACTACCTGCGCAGATAGACCCGTTCAACATCGGGCTGTATAATAGTACTACCTTGAGTTCCGGGGGGAAAATGATTTCCTGGGACGGATCGTAAGGTTTGAAGTCTGCCTCGTCGTGTAGAGCAGCAGAGATGTCAGATTCCTCGTAGAGTGGCAATACCTCGTCGGTGCCGTTCAGTGTCCCGTTCGCTGGATAGAGGGTAAAACTGACTTTCAGAATAGCCGCTAGGTACATAGAACAATTAGCTAGATAGATAGATAGATGTATAGACAGGTATGTTGCGGAAAAAAAGAGAGATAGATGGATTGGTAGGTAGGTAGAGGGGAAAACACTTATGTCAGCTGGTCGTAGACCTTTAAAGCTTTGTTTAGAGGTTTGGCATTACTGATGCAGAGATAACTGATAAGAAAGAAAATTATAAATGCTTAGATAAATTGTCTAGACGTCCATGAAAACTTCATGGCCGCCTTCTGTTATGTATGTATGCAAACACATACACATACGCACATACATATATATTTTATAGTATATGTATATTATATATGCATATATTATTTATTAACTTGTTAATTCATTCATTTATTTTTTTAATAAGTGATGTCATCTTTCTGTTTGTTCCCAATACCATCTGTTACTTCTTTTTAATGAGAATATTTTTTGGAAGCTCGAATTTCATGTCAGTGGGCCCTGTGGTGGACTTGTCCCATGTGAATTGGGTTCATCTTCTGAATAATAATAATAATAATAATAATAATAATAATCATATAATAATAATATAATCATAATAATAATTAATAATAATAATAATAATAAATATAATAATAATAATAGTGTACTAAGAGGTCAATTATAATAACAAATGTAGCGAGTTCGTGTATAATTTAAAAACCCTTTACAAAAAGCTTTCGAACCCTTCCCTGGGTTCATCTTCAGTCCAAGATTTTGGAGTGAAGATGAACCCAGGGAAGGGTTCGAAAGATTTTTGCAAAGGGTGTTTAAATTAAACACCAACTTGCAACATTTTTTTTTATTGTGGACCTCTTAAAACAGTATATATACTCTCGCGATAGAGAGTTTTTCCCAATAATAATAATAATAATAATAATAATTCCCTTCATTCATTTCATTTACGTCTAGTTGCATTCCCTCACCCGTTTTGCCATTCAGTTGACAGCAGTCTTTTCTGCCACACCCCGGTGGGGCCTGTCGCCCGTCGGAAGTGAAGCTCCTGAAGGCGTCGACGATGGGACGGTACCCTGTACACCTGCACAGATTACCTGGAGGGGGGGACACTTGCAATTAGTGTATAATAATCCTGTTATGAAGTATCTGAATAGGTTCTTTTAAAAAACCACCTTTGCATAATCTTACTTGTACGAGCCTTACCAGTCATATACTCGTCAATCTGGGTCATGGCTGGAACGGGGTCATTCCTGAGGAGGGTGTACATGGACATGACCATTCCAGGCGTGCAGAATCCGCACTGGGAACCGTGAGCTCGGGCGATGCGTTCCTGGACCGCGTGGAGCCCTGTTCTGGTGGAGCCTATCCCTTCCACGGTGGTCACGGCCAGGCCGTGCATGGAAGCCACGAGGGCTAAGCAGGCATTCACTGAATAGTGGCTGGAAATTAGAAATAAAGGCTGGAAATTAAGAATGGTGGCTGGAAATTAGAATAGTGGCTGGAAATTAGAATAGTGGCTGGAAATTAAGAATAGTGGCTGGAAATTAGAGTGACTAGAAGTTAGAATAGTGGCTGGAAATTAGAATAGTGAATGGAAATTAGAATAGTGGCTGGAAATTAGAATAATGACTGGAAATTAAGAATATTGGCTGGAAATTAGAGTGGCTAGAAATTAGAATAGTTGCTGGAAATTAGAATAGTGGCTGGAAATTAGAATAGTGACTGGCAATTAAGAATAGTGGCTGGAAATTAAGAATAGTGGCTGGAAATTACAACAGTGGCTGGAAATTAAGAATAGTGGCTGGAAATTAGAGTGGCTAGAAGTTAGAATAGTGGCTGGAAATTAGAATAGTGAATGGAAATTAGAATAGTGGCTGGAAATTAGAGTAGTGGCTGGAAATTAAGAATAGTGGCTGGAAATTAGAGTGGCTAGAAGTTAGAATAGTGGCTGGAAATTAGAATAGTGAATGGAAATTACAACAGTGGCTGGAAATTAAGAATAGTGGCTGGAAATTAAGAATAGTGGCTGGAAATTAGAATAGTGACTGGAAATTAAGAATAGTGGCTGGAAATTAAGAATAGTGGCTGGAAATTAGAATAGTGGTTGGAAATTAGAATAGTGGCTGGAAATTAGAATAGTGACTGGAAATTAAGAATAGTGGCTGGAAATTAGAATAGTGGCTGGAAATTAGAATAGTGACTGGCAATTAAGAATAGTGGCTGGAAATTAAGAATAGTGGCTGGAAATTAAGAATAGTGGCTGGAAATTAAGAATAGTGGCTGGAAATTAGGAATAAGGGCTGGAAATTAGAATAGTGAGTGGTGTGGCATTAGTGCTTAGGAATTTAGACTGGTATTTTAAGATTTACCGCATTCAGTGTATAAAACTAACGTTTTCTTATGCTTATATAACTGCATGTATATGTGTGTGTGTATTTATGTATGTATATATGTACATACACATACTTGGATACTCACCAACCACTGAGGTACCTATCTATCAAGTTCCATTGAAATTTGCAACATTAGTTTAATAATAATAATAATAATAATAATAATAATAATAATAATAGAATAAAATAATAATAATAATCTTACTATAATGGACATTATGTCTGTCCGTCCGTCTGTCATTCACGGCCAAACGGCTTGTCCGATGGGCATGAAACTTGGCAGAGTTATAGTGGGAACCCCTAAGATGGTTTATAATGGGGTTTCATCCTAACCCCCCACCCCACCCCCTAATTTGCGAGTTATAATAATGTTAAGAAATTCACAATCTGTGTCATGAAAATCAACGATTATATAGTAAATATACTCTACTATATAATTGTGGGTTATTATGACGCAATAATTAATAATAATAATGATAATAATAATAATATGCTGGAAGTAAACCCTCTTTTAAACATGTTTTATTAAAAGTAAATGCTGCCTCAGCTGCATTAATTTTATAAAAGTTCTTCTCTGTTTTTCTGATTAAAGTTTTAAGCAACAGTGAGAAAATAATAATTAGAATAATATAGAAGAACCTTTATAAAATTAAAGCAGCTGAGGCACCAATTACATTTAATAATAATAATAGTAATAATAATAATAATCACATTTAGGAAGCATAAGTTCCCTTTAATAAACCTTCTAAAAGTATTAGGAAGCATAAGTTCCCTTTAATAACTTCTGTACTCACAACAATTTCCCAGTTCGGACGCTGTACCTGGAGACCATCACAGTACAGGCGCCACAACCGCCCTCGCCACAACCAAGCTTCGTCCCGCATAACCGCACTGCGTTTCATTTGCCAGTTAAGGAATCTTCGTTATAGCAACCTCTTGCGAGTTGGGTTATTAGGGATTTTTTAGCTCATTTAGAAACTGGGCGGAAGATACCAAGCTCATTAGCAGACTTAAGTGGAGTTCATTAGGGAATTAGGTTGAAAATACTAAAGCTCATTAGCAGAATGATAATTATATGATGACGATTAATTTTTTTTTTATTTTCTGTGTGTGTGCAAGCATTGTGTTTTTGTGAAAGCTGCCTACACGGGTTGACGACCATTTTGCTTTGCTTCATGTGAAAAACAATGATAATAATTAGGGATTATTTAAGAACTGCCGAAGCAGTTTTGATAATGACACCCTCAGATATTCTGCCGTCTCTTCGGCCCCCTATAGCTGCAACCCCTTTTCATTGCTTTTTGCTGTACCTCCGTTCATATTCTCTTTCTTCCACCTTGTTATTACCCCACCGCCGCCCTCCCCCCCCCCCCCCCCACCCCCGACCCCCTCTTCTAACAATCGTTTCGTATTGCTTCAACTGCTTTGAGGTTCTCCTCCTGTTACAC
Source organism: Macrobrachium nipponense (assembly GCF_015104395.2). Classification (NCBI taxonomy): domain Eukaryota; kingdom Metazoa; phylum Arthropoda; class Malacostraca; order Decapoda; family Palaemonidae; genus Macrobrachium; species Macrobrachium nipponense. The sequence continues at coordinate 3,406,084 of NC_087212.1, forward strand.
CTTTAACAACCTGTTACTGTCAATTTCCGTTTCAGAGCTGAATGATCTCATAGGTCCGAGCGATTGACATTTGGCGTAAATTTTATATTCCTTCAGAACTTTTGCAAATATTTTTATGGAAAGTCTACGAAGTTTCAGAGTGTTTTCGTCAAGCTTGCTACTTCAACCCTAAGAATAATAAAATTAAAACATTCATTAAAACAGCAGAACGGGTCCAAATTCCCAGATTCAGGTACCAATATACATTTCAACTTGAGAGTATTTTCCCAAATAGATTTGAAAGCGCCGTGACCTCGTTCTGATTACTCGAGGTACTGGTTCGATTCCCGCAGTCGGACTATTAGAATTTCCTCACATTTCTTGCATTTGGATCTAAGGCTTTTGTAGTGACGAGCGTATACGAAAAGTGTGAAAAATTCGAGAAGTTAAGGTGACACTGTGGCTATTACAATTTCATACCTGGTAAAACGTCACCAGTAGATTCTACATCAACAAAAAAGGTATTGTAGATTCTGTGTATATGGGATGCTGGTGTGACAAATGGGCACTTTGGTATATTTCCATTCGTTCATGACGATCGTCCTGTGAGGCGGTAAGAAGTTGAGATTTGTTGAAGAGAGTCTGATGAACTCCAACAGTTTGATAATAATAATAATAATAATAATAAGTTTTGTTAAAAATGGTTGCTGCTTCAGCACTATTAATCTCGTAGAGAGACTTCTCTATTTTTCTGATGACGGCTTTCTCGTAGTTGCTTAGACTGGCGAGCAACGCACCAAAGGGCATGGTAAAATTCGGTTAAGTTATTTTGATGTTTACTATTGCTTATACAATGCTCTCTCTCTCTCTCTCTCTCTCTCTCTCTCTCTCTCTCTCTCTCTCTCTCTCTCTCTCTCTCTCTCTCTCTCTTTCCAATAGAATTCAGTCCCTAGCAGTCATCGCTGGAAAATGTCCTGTAGATCTGGACGAAACGTCGCGCAGAGAGAGAGAGAGAGAGAGAGAGAGAGCAACCATTTTTAACAAAACGTGCATACGAGAGTGTCTCCTTCCGAAGTAATAGTAATAATAATAAAGTAAGTAGCGTCAAATCCAATGCCTTCAAGGAATACATTATTCTTTCTCGAATACCGCTGAAATAAAATGCCCTTTTCTAGTTTAGTCACCAAGAAAAAAACATGTCCGTTTATTTAGAATTTTCAAGTATACGTCTAATAGACGCAAAAGGATCTCTTGAATAAAAGGATACACTTCTTCCTCAGATAGAACAGCAGGGTCCACTCGGGATCGATGCGTTCGTCCTCGATCTGCAAGAAGAGGAACGTGAGATCGAATAAGTTTATTTACGTAATATGACCAAGTGATGATGCCCTTGAGGTTCACTCAGTCCATTGCTATATATATTTTTCTTAAATGAGGTTTATTTTGGCATTTCGTGCTAAGTGGCCTCTTAAGAAAACTTGGAAGACTATCTAAAACTTGGTACGGAAAAGGGAGCAGATAGATTAGAAAGTGTTTTTGGGGATCCTTCGACACCATACGGCCTCCTCATTCTTACGTGCTTCCCAATCCGATCTGTCAGACGAAGAGGTGGACGAGGAAGATTAAGTGGAAAAAAACAGAAATATAGCAAAAAGGGAAAGGTTAAAATACTGGGGAACAACTATAGCAATAGGAGGGAACGCACGCTGTGTCAGCAACAAATGCAGTTATAATTTGGTTTGGCAGAGAAGTAGGATTAAATTTACATAGAAAAATAGTGCCGTTACAAAGCAGAAGTCTGGGTATACAGAAGAGTGCACCAGGCTGTATCAAATACCAAGGGATAACAAGATTATGAAACTGCAGAGCAGTGGCCAATAATCATAAAGACAAAAGGGAACTGACGCTCTGCAATGCCTACGAGGGACAACAAAAGATTCTGAAACTACAGAGCAATGGCGAATAACCATATAGACAGAAGGGAACACACGCTCTGCCTCTAACAGCTGCAACTATAAACTGGCTTGGTAGGAAGTCCTGGAGTAGCATTTACAGAGAAAAACTAGGCTTGCAGAATCGTTCGCTATAGGCTGCATCATATGTGATGGAGATACCAATACCTGGGATCCCCAAGATTCAGAAAACTCTGAGTAGGTGACCAAAACATCAGCGAAAACAGGAAAGATGGCTTTTAAAAAGCCTTGCCTTGTAGCCACAAGAACCTTGTGACAGTCTTCCCATTCTTACCTTTTTGCCATTGACGAAAAAGACGAGCGTCTTTGAGATCGTTTCCTGTCCGTCAGGCATCGTTGGTGGGTGGATGATCGCTGCCCTCTATGGAGAGCCGATGGGGATTTTTTGGTGTGTCTCTACCTGGCGTCGCTAATTACTGGCCTTCGTGAGCTTTAATCGAGGCTTTTCTACGATCTCTGTCGATAAATTTTTTTTTTTAACCTCCGATCTCAGTGGGCGGTACGATCACTTTCCATCTCGCACGCAACCATTGCGATACTGATAAGGGTTTAAATGCAGTCGAGTGATCGTCTTCCCTGCTCTGCTTGGTTGCGTCACCAACCTCTCCAGCGCTACCCTATCGAGTATCATAGATCTCTCTAGTTCATTTGCTGTAAGGATTAAGGGACGAAATTGTCTAATAATTCCTGTTTTTCTCGTACAAAAAAAAAATGCGCCAAAGTTTCAACCGCGACCCGGTGGTGGTCTGTGTAGGTCCCAGATGCACGATTATGTCTGACTTTAACCTTAACTAAAATAAAAACTACTGAGGCTAGAGGGCTGCAATTTGTTATGTTTAATGAATAGAGGGTGGATGATCGAAATAGCAATTTGCAGCCCTCTAGCCTCAATAGTTTTTAAGATTTGAGGGCGGATAGAAAAAGTGCGGACGGACTGACAAAGCCTAGTCACACCAAACTCATGAATAACTGTACTGTACTGATTTTTGGATAGAAGCTAGTGCAGTCAGTGCATCTCACGTGGTGCACTGTAGGCATTACTTAATCATCTTTGCAGCGTCCCTTTGATCCCTAGCTGCAACCTCTTTCATTCATTTTACCGTACCTCCTTTCATGTTCTCTCTCTTCCGTATGACTTTCCTCAGTCTCCTAACAATCGTTGCATAGTGCAACTGCTTTGAGGTTTTCCTCCTGTCACGTCTTTCAAACCCTGATCACGAAGCCAGGCTCTTAACTAACCGGTAGTACCTACTACGCTTAGAGTCTGCAACAAACCTAGAATTTATTGTTCGAAAATGGAATTTTAAAAAAGACAAATATAAGTTGGGAACGCGAAATGAAAAACAAAAACTTTCTCAGACCTTTAAACCAAGCATCAGTTTCGATACGATTCAAGAAGAATGTCTCTCTCTCTCTCTCTCTCTCTCTCTCTCTCTCTCTCTCTCTCTCTCTCTCTCTCCTGTTGGTGCACTTGAAGAATGCCTGTAAAAGCAGCGATCTTTTTATCTGATTATGGATATCTTCTGTTTATTTTTCGCTCGCATTCCTTCTTCGTTCCGTTATCTAACTTCGAACGCTCCCTACTGTATGACCCCATCTTGGAATTTTGTGGGCTTCTTTCGCTTATATTCTAATGGTCCTAGTACATTTTTGCATTTTTTGGGGGTAGGGCCTTATAAATTACTTTAACTTACTTCTCAGTCAAAATCTTATTAAACTCACTTGTCTTAGCTGCATTTATAGCCAGATCTTCACCCTCACTTTTATCTCCAAACTGAACAACTTGTTTCATCCTCTGCCTCAGTCAACCAATGATTATAACATCGAGCAAATCGTCATCGTTATATCCTTTTTACACATATATTGTTTACTAACTTATAATAAAAAATAAAAAGCCTTTCAAATCATCAGTTTCCTAACATTTAAGTCACTAAGCACCACTGCCTATATATATATATATATATATATATATATATATATATATATATATATATATATATATATATATATATATATATAGATATATAATATATATATATATATATATATATATATATATATATATATATATATATATACTAGTCTAGCAACAACAACAACAGTCACTTTATATTATAGCTGATTAAATGCTGATATCATCACGAGTCCTTGACAGCCAATTCTAGCAACAACAAAAAAAGGGTGGGGGGCCATCTGGTGCTTCAGTAAGAAACCCAGAAATGGCAAAGTGCAAGAAGTTGGGTATTGCAAAATATTGTAGTTTAAATCTAAAGAGAGTTTTATTGATAGGAAGTTCATCAAAATCACTGTCATATTCACAATTATTGTTATTATTACTAGCAAACTTACCCATCTACGATGGGTGATAAAATATGGGTGCAGAAGTGAAAAATTTATATGTACTATTTGTTCAGCAATATTAAAATAAGGGCGATTACACGAATAGTCTCTCTCTCTCTCTCTCTCTCTCTCTCTCTCTCTCTCTCTCTCTCGTAATGTAATTCAAGGGACGATCACTGAACGCAGAGAAATTCTTATTCATTGTTGTTTCCCCTCTTTTAATGATATTCTCTCTCTCTCTCTCTTAAAGTAAATGAAGGGACGATCAATGAACGTAAAGAAATTCGTATTCAATATTGTTTACCCTCTCTCTCTCTCTCTCTCTCTCTCTCTCTCTCTCTCTCTCTCTCTCTCTCTCTTTCAATGTAAGTCAAGTAACGAAGACGGTGATGGGATTATCGGATTACTTAGCTCTCAAATCACAAATTATCTCCTCTCTCTTTCTCTCTTTCATTTTTCGATAGTAAGATAAAATGATAAAATTGTAGTGCATTAATGTCGTTAAATGGCTCTCTCTCTCTCTCTCTCTCTCTCTCTCTCTCTCTCTCTCTCTTTCGTCAGTGACTTTCATTTAACAGAACAGGGATCTTGATTGGTTCGTTTCTTTGTCAATTACTTTGCACGGTGATATGAATAATAAAGTATCTTTCTTTTCATTATGTTACTGCAAAGACGCAACTTGTATGTCAGTGAGTCATGGCTACTGATAAATGCTCTTATGATCCTGTGTCTTCCAAAAAAGAGTAGAAAGTAGGAACTTGTCAGTTTCCTTTTTATTATGTCCATTGGCAGGATCGAAATTCCGAAGCAACATTACCGGGCAGTACTTCTTCAACGTTATTTTGTGCACTGGCAGTCCCGATGGATTTAAGTTATTCAAAAAATCTTGCGGATATTGATGATAATTTTCATCTTCTATTGTGTCCGAGCTGAAATATTCGCGACTTTCTCCGGGGAAGTTGTACAGAAATTATGCATGAAAAATCGTAAATTAGCTAAGTCTATGGGAATAACCAGCCTCGTTTCCCGACCAGAAACAGCTCCGTTTCAAGGAATCCCTTCTCACCCCCACCCCCTACAAAGGAGGTGGGTAGGTTGGATGAAACCCCATTACAAACCATCTTAGGAGTCCCCACCATAACCCTGCCAAGTTTCATGCCCATCTGAGCAGCAGTTTGGCCGTGATTGAATGACAGACAGACAGACAGACATTACGCCCATTATAGTATGATTATTAGTACTATTGTTATTATTATTATTATCCAGAAGATGAACCCTATTCATAGGGAACAAGCCCACTAAGGTGCTATTGAGAAGGTAAAGGGAAATACAGAAAGATGAGGAAGTTGCAACACCTTTTATTTATTTATTTATTTTATTTTTTTATTTATTTATTTATTTTTTTTTTTTGCTGTACCTCCGTCCGTGTTCGCATTGCCCCCCAATCTGCTCTCTTGCAGATGTGCCCTTGACGTGTCTTATCTGTGCTATCGTCGCCAAGTGTCTACAATAGCTTTGATATCTTAATCGCTTCGTAATTATTCCTTTCTCCCTTGGGGGTTAGTTCAAAGACATTTCCCGGGATTAGTGAAGTCTGAAATGAATGAAGATCATACAAGAATAAAGCAAATTTTAACAAAAGAACTAAAGTCTCTCCTATTCTGCAGGAGGTACGATGCTACTGACGAGAAAACTCTATAAAAGACAATTATATAATATACAAGGGCCCAGCAGAGAAGGAATCATCCCTGTGGAAGGCTGTATATAAAATCAAGCTAGTAAAACAAGCAAACATAACATATCATTCTCTTCTTTTGTGACCCCAGACGTCCAATAAATATTCCCTCGAAACGAAGGCACCTCGCGCTCTGTAAGCTTGGTGTGAACTGTTAATCATTATAAGACTAAGATACCAACCAAAGCGCTACATCATGAAAGGACCCGAGTCGGCATGGCTACCCGTAATGAAATTGGTTGCCACAAATAGGGATTTATGCTAACGACCTCCGTAACTGATCGATGGCTATCTTGAGGTACACCGTAGATATTACTTCAAGGTTCTTTACGGCGTCCATACGCACCCTAACTGCAACACCTTTCATTCCTGTGAATGTAGGCCTACGTCCGTTTATATAGCTAGTACTCTTCCAGCTTACTACTTTCTACCCTCTCATAATGGATTCGGGTGTAACTACGAGTTTTCCCGCCTGTTACACCTTTCAAACCTCATATAGGTCCCAGCGCCTGCCCTAAATTTCATATTCCTATACCAGTCTTGGGAATGCAGGGGAACGTATAATAGAAAGAAACATTCCACAGGTGAATGATTATAAGCAGCTGACCTTGGCACATGCAGCTGTACCGCCCGGTATCTGTCGCGATTTCAGAGTACAGAAATTAAAAAATAAAGATAAAAACAAAATAAAACGTAACATTGTCAAAAACAAAGAAAAAAAAAACCTCCTTGGCCGTTTCCCAGGGTAGTAGCCAAGGTCCGAGAAGATATAAAGTAAACACTCTCTGGTTGTTTTTTACAGAATCTTCACTGAGATGACCTTGATAAGATAAGAAGAAAAAAAAAGCGGAGTGTTTTACTAGTCTCAAACCACTTACATCCAGAGTATACCACGCCACGAGAAACTGGGATCAGTGAGTGTGCATTGATAGTATTTATAAAGTTAAGCATTTAATCAGGGTTCAAGAGGAAGCACGTTTTTCAACGCTAAGAATTCAATTCTTTAAAGAACAATAACGGTTCATGGACTTCGAACATTTGAGAGAAAAACACTTGAGTCTAGCGCTATATCCCAAAGTTCCTTTTTTACCTTTTTATTTAATTACGACATATTATCCTGTAAACAGCGATCTACTCTGGCTAAAAGGGCTTTGATATTAGTTATCGCTAAACCGTAATAACTGTATGAATAATTAAAACACTGATAAAATCAATTAATTTGTTGACACAAATGCAACGTTTTTGGTCCTTTTAAGTTATATTCCGAGAGGCGTGTTGCCATCTTAGTAGTTTTTTATCCTTAACATTTTTTCACCTCTTATCAGGTGGGGCAGGGGATAGAATAGGTGGGATTCTGGAACAAAAAATAATCTTAATCAGTAATAAAATAAAACGAAACATTGAAAGATAACAGATTGCACTGCAGATGGAAACAATGGAACCTTCTCGATGGTTTCTAGATCTTGGTGTTGCCAACTCATGTTATTGTCGATGAGTTGATAAGAAAAAAAAAGTACAAAAGAAGCCTAATTTAGAGACTTTCTGCACACACTTTACCGATTCGGCCGTACTGATGTAGGTAGGTTGGTGACAGAGAAGACAATATTCATTGGTGTAGCAATCATTGTACGTAATTATGAATGCCTTTAAAGTGTCGAATATTCTTATCTGCATCATATGCGAACAGTTGTTTTACAACAGCAATAAAATGCAGTATAGATATTCCCAAACTTCATAGAATTATTTTTAATTATTATTTTATACACGCCTTGGATCTTTAAATACTAGGGGGAAAATAAGTGATTGTGACGGCTAGTATATAGCATTCGCATTTATTTGATACTTAGTGATGTTTGATTTATACTTAATTTACTTATATTTGAGCAACGATCTGTACGTAATTAGTTCTTGTGATATAAAATCTCAAACTTATTCAGTTGTCTGAACTAAATTTGAAAACTGGTTTTGTTGTCCGAATAAAATCTCAAAGTGATTCAGTTGTCTGAATTTAAGTTTGTCTGATTTTATATATACAATTTTGCAACTTTTATTCTGTTCTATTTCTGGATTAACTCGTGCAAATGTGCTATGCGAAACATACCAGTGTAGCTACATGATTTGTTATTACAAATTCCTTCTTTAGACTTTGCCTATCTTATTCTGATACCAGCAGTGGTAAATTCCATGTCAAAAATGAAATAAAAAATGTCGAGGTGACGAGCTATCTTTTATATAGTCTTGTGAGGAATTCAGAATTGCTTAGCAATCGGTTTCGTTCACTAGCCATCCCATGCACGCGGAAACCTGTTGAACGATACGAAAATGATCGAATGTCATCGTTTAAGCGTAGAGTCATCACGTAATCGGACGTCTTAATCCTTTTATAAGATATTCTGTGTAAAACAACTTAGGTTTAGGTAAATTGATTGTGAATGTGTGGTGTATTTTTAAGCTCCGTTCACAACCTGCCCGAAACCACCGACCTGTGAAATTCGCAACTTTAAAAACAAACCCTTCTGAACGCGGCCCAGCTGATCGCTGTGTCATATCGGGCGAAGTGTATGTGAGTGTATATTTTGTACCCGAATTACAGTGTACGTGTGATGGAATTACGGTAATAACAGCGGTGGATATCTAAGGAAAGCGAGCAGATGTACACGTAAAGTAAAGAATCATTTTTTAAATGTTGGGGCTAGATATTGCAAATTAGAATTTTTTCACATATGCCTAAGTTATAGTAGTATATTACTGTGCATATTCAAATGTAGCTTAGGGTATGGCTATTTCTTGAAGGCTCTTATTAATGGATTTATCTTTTTAAGTCTGAAAATACAGTTTTTTTTCTTTGTTAACATGGTGGAATGATCTGCTGAGCTCTTTAGTTAACTCTAAATGTAGTATTAATAGCTGACATAACAGGCTAAATATAGGTAGGTAGGTATACGTAGTATATATACCTAGTTTTCTTTAAATATTTTTTTGCCATATTGGATTATAGCCCTAAATATATCATTATTGTCTTGATTGAACATAGGCTAGTGTACTGTAAGGAACCAGCCGATTAAAAAGTAACCATATATATTTATTATAATTATTTTTTTTAAGGATATCAAACTAACCTATTTGCTTTCTTTTTTTTTTATTCAGTAAGATCTCACTAATTATAGGCCTATTACTATCATAAAATTTTGGTAAGTATGTACAATCTAACCAATCATTGTGAAACATGAGATATTGCTATGGTCTCTCTTACAGGTATTTAAGTAATTTTCGTTGGATAGTTCTGGTTAACCTACCACAACCCGCCTAGGCTATAGCTAGTGATATTAGGGGGCGTCCATCGCGAAGCTGGGTTTATCGCCGGATGAAACGCAAAATAAGTAAAACATCAGAATGTTACAGTAACCTAGTAATCGGTAATTCTACAGAATAGTTCCGCGCGGACTGCAAAGAACGTAACCGCGGATACGACATCCACTAGGGATTGGGGCGTCCAATGTATTTCGCCGTGTTTAGCACTGGCCCCCAGGGGTTAATTACAGTCGTCCGAATAAATATTACTTAAAATTCTTGTTCAGGAGGTAAAACTGCATAGAAAAACCGCAACTGCCTTAGTCGAGGCCGCCGCGAAATAGTACGCTAGATCTACCACCTAATCTTATGTCAGGTGTGCGTCCTATATTTTACTCAGCCTGAATGTCATGGTATGGCCTTTCGAAAACCAGGTTACCCAAGCAGCTACGACAGAAATGAATGTTGTATTTATTGGAATCTAATCAAAACCTCGAAAATATAATATATATTTCCAGTTTCAGAAGGATCTGTGCTGTTGAAAACTACAGTGTTAAATGAATTACACAGTGATGTAGGATAGCTACGTCATTTCTTAATGTAAAAATTTTAATTGCAGTGTAACAAAATCAACTCCATATTTGCACAGTAGAGCTGATAACACAAATAAAACGAGTCGCCTACCAAATAAAAAATCAATGTGCTTATTAGTATTATTATTATTATTTAATCCTAAAGCAGCTAACTAAAGTTTTTGTGGATGGTTTATTTAATTACTGGTAGTAAATTTGTGCTAACTAAATAAGGCAAGAAATAGTCAGATATCCCAAGAAATGGTTGTTATACTTGAATACAGTTACATTTCTATATTAATTGGATAGCAGTAAGCTGTTTGCCATAAAATCTCACGAGGTAAGATGACATTTCGAACTGCATATAAAAATGCAGATAACCACTAAAACACTTGGCCAGTCATGGGAAAATATAGTCGCCAAACTCCCACTGCCCAGTCTAACTTTTCTGCCTTTATTAACCTCTGCATTCATATTCTATTTTCATTGGACCGCTGGTGGCTGTCACCGAAGGATACGTTTTCATGGGAAAGCCAAGAGACTAAGTATACTGTATACTTAGTAATACTACTGTACATTGTTTTATTCCGAAATTTAAAGTTTATTTGGGTGATGAGTTGTGAATGCAGACAGAATGAGAACCTAGATTTTGCTTTGTTTCTCCTTGATGGAAGGAGCCAACCATAAAGTGCCTAAGAAGGCATGTAATGGTTGGATCCCTCCATCTTGTTATCATGGAATCCTAGACTTGTGGTTGGAGATTTCAGGTACATCCTCACTAGGGTTTTTAGAGGGGATGTTATTTATGATACAAATGGCATTTATGAATACGGTTCAGAAGTTGGGCCTAAATACTTTGAATGAACTTTGTTTTGTATGGTACATTTCTAATGTTTTTATTGTAATTTATTTGGGTCCTGAGTCTTTAAGAATTTTGTTGTGTCAATAAGTATTGATAACAGCATCAGCGATCAGCGATGTTGTGGTGCCAGTAACCCAAAATATGTTTCAGTCAGTTAGTGGATCTTTTGAGTAACCAATTTACCCATGTAGGAAGAAAGTGGTTTGTAACTTCATTGGATACATTATATAACCCTAACCCATCTTAGTTTAAAAAATTTTCTTGGGTTATTCAAGTTAAAACAATTATGACCCTAAGATTTATGACTCCCTTGGTTTATCGTTAATTATAAGAAAGAGAAAAGGATTATGTAAAATGTTATGTAATTTAAGGCTTGTAATGGCATGCACAACAATAGATAGAAAGTTTTTATAGGTCATGCATTCATTTGAAGTACATATGTTTGTAGCTGGAAAATAAATGAACATATAAAGAGAGAACTGAGTATGTACACAACTTCTTTATGAAACTTAAGTATGAGCTGCTACTGCAAGTATTTTAAAAGCATGTAGTTTTTAGATTCTAAGGAACAGGTATGCTATCATGCCAAGGATCAAAATGTTGTTTTTTCCTTTTATTTGAGGCCTTGACCTGTGTGAAGTAATTTGACATAGCTTTTCATCATTTCAGTGCAAGCCCACACCTACTCAAAATGTCAAGTGAAGATTTAACAAGCGTCTTGCTAGAAACACCTTCAACGTCATTTTTACCCCATACACGGTAAGTGTTCCATTTAGAGGCAACATCAGTCTTGCTGTGAATGTGGGAGCGTGACAGTTTTAACACATAAACAATGTTTATAAAAGATGAATGCTCACTATTATCTTTTTTTCCCGCTTTTTACCCCGACAGAAATAATGCCAGGCCAAGAAACTGCCATCCTACTTCAGGGTGTGTCCGGGCCTTATTAACTGAAAGAAATCGTACCTTTTGTATTAGCATTCTCATCTTACTGCTGACAACTTTCTCCTTAATTCTTCTTTCAAGTAAGTAGATTATGTTTTATGATGTGTTGGAGAAACCGTATTCTTTTGTGCAGATTTTGAAAATATCGACTTCCAAGATTATAGGTTCACTTGTTTAGGAAATATATTTAATGTATGACAATTTGTTAGAAAATTAAACACATCTGAAAGCATTGCAATTATTCTTCTTCTGTGACTTTTATATTACTTTTGATAAACTACAGGTTGTATTACGTACACTGATCATCACTGGAGCTACTAGGATACACAGTTGTTAATTTGGAAACACGGTTAATCCCGTTTCTTTTTCCTTGGACAGACTTTGTGCCCTTTATGCATAATTCCTTGAATGGCCTGCATGTTAATAATGAAGTTCCAGGTCAGTTAATTCATTTGAGCATTCTCATGGCTTGATTTGTGTTCTTCATATTTCATGGATTGTTCACTGAACTGATCTTTGTTACGTGTAAATGCTGTCATGTGTAAGGCTTAAAATATACTGTGCAGTACCATGTTAACATTGGACATACATGTACGTACTGTATTTCACAGAATCCCATAGCGTATTTACAATAGTTTTACTGATATACAAGACTTAGTTTTAAAGTGCATTTATTACCAGTACTAGAGTGAAATGAGGTCTGAAACAACTTTAGTTCATTAATGAATGAGGGAATTAGTAGTAATGCTAATTGATTTATAAGCAAGTGTGTACACAGTGCTACCTTATTGATAAGCAAACACATCTGGTGCTACCTGATTTATGTTATGGCTCTGTCCTTCTTCAGTCTGGATGCTAAGCCCTCTTTTACCCAATTTTGCTATCAGGTTGTCATCTGCCATCTTCTTGTTGCCCTGTGGTATAACCTAGTGGTCGAGGTCACTTAGCTATGAAGGATTATAGTTTTTCTGTTGCACTGTTACTCAGCTTCTGGAAGGTGACAGATTCAGTGCCAATTGTGTTATTTTAAATCCATGAAACAGTGGATTATTTAGCACGGTCTGTAAACTTTAATTGGGACCCTTCTTTTTTAGGTGTCTGGTACCTCAGTGGGACATGTCGTTCATGGATAGTATTAAGATAATTAGGCAGCTTTAGTAGGTAGTTTGAGAACCCAGCTCTCACAATGTGAGAAATGATCAAGAAGGAAGTTGAAATAGGCTGCAGCCACTCGTTAGGAAATACAAGACCTCATATGATGTGGACTTAATTTTTAGATTTACTGTCCTTTATTTCTTACCATTTTCTTTATATGTGACCTAGATGTATTTTATTACCAGTATTTTTCCCTGTAAGATCATTCTTGCTTTGTTATACCCAGGGAACCCTCCTAGCAACTTGACATATTTTCTGCCCAGTAATTTTTACTCATTGTATAGCAGTTCCTTCTTGAGTGATTGCTCACTGTATGGATATGAATGAACTGTGACAAAATAGCATCATCAGTTAACCTAGATTTTTAACAGTTAAATTGTAATTTTGTTTCTGGCCTCATTCCCTACTACTTGTGAAGATTAATGCACATTGTTACTCTGATTTGTGAAATTGTGCTGAAATTGTTGTAAATATTTTAAATTTTTTAGCAGGACACATTCCAGGAACCCTTTCGTGAAGCTTTGCTTGCTTCGTCATTTTTTTTTTTTTTTTTTTGTCCTCTTTAACACAGCTTTGTTTTTTTAATTAACGCTACATTTACAGTGACATCTTTTTATACTTCTAAATCAGATTTACTTTCACTGAAGCTGACCTATCTCATCCCATTTTTGTTCTCCCAGCACATTTGCAGTAGTACATTAAATTTGTCTGTGGATATTGCTCCATTTCTGTTTTTTTCTAAAAAGAGAAATACCAGTATATTTATTCAGTCTCACATTCTAAATGTCACTGTGCAGGAACTATTTACTTTTTTAAATGTGAACTCTTATTTTGCACAGTTACATGTAGATTAATACTACATGGGATATATTACACAAAGCAGTCAAGAGCAATTGTATCACTCATAGTGGTTGTACTTACTCATACAGAATGCAGTTTTGTATCTAGCTTCTCACATCTACACAGCATTTAGAAGGTGCAAGAAATGCCTGTTTGCAAACATTTTTAACAGATGCTTTGAGCCATCTTTATACATTTAAAGTGAATTATATTTATTTTATGTTGCCTTTTTCCATATCACGATGTGAATTCTTGCTTTGTATTTACTGTTATATTTTTGTCTGATATCAGCATTGATCACTTTCCTTAAACATCGAGAGGTCACACTTGAGTTTGTAAGAATTTAGTTAATTTTAAGCTCAACAAGTGAACTTGAACTTAGTTAAGATACGTACACAGTATGTAAAGAATTCGTTTTTTATTTTTATGTTGCAGGGCCATTTCTTTCAGTTACTTAACTATACCATTGTTTCAGATAGATTTTTTTAAAATATGAATTACCATTTGATGGTAAATTCCAAATAATTCTGAAAAATGCTTTCATTGCTTGATGCGCCAATATAGTTTTAAAATGTTCCAGAACCGCAATACTAATCATTAGGATTCTTTATAAAAAGAGCACTAAATAACAAGTACTAACTGCTGTATAAGACAAGGCATTGTACAGTCACCATTCTTCCTGAGGCATGAACATATTATGTAGTGCCATTGTTAAATTGGCACCTTTTATTGTATATACATCAAGGTTTTCAGTGTTTTGTTCTGGAGCGAATGGAAGGTTGGTTGTCAAAACTTCTGAGGCTTCAGGAGTGTTTATATTTGCAGTCTTTGTCATTTGTCTCACGTCTGCTGTTGTGTACTCACTTTTTCTCAATATATAGAATACTTGTATTAGTTACATTGCAGTTATTTTAAATATGCTGCAAGTCAGTAAAGACAGTTCCTCTTATGATATTAAATTCTTGATAAATTTGTTTTCCTTTATACTCTGCTACCTTTGATAGAAGGAATTAATATGTACTGTTGTTTCCAGCCATGGTAGCTTGCTCCTCTCCAGTAATCACCAGTAATCGAGAGGTTTTAAATTTTATTTGTGGTTAATAATGATTATTACTCTGTTGCAAATAGAATGAATTGACGATGACCTTACCTTGATCTTTGGGTTCTTAAAAGTAAAGATAATTCATTATTTGTGATTACTGTGTTGCATAATTACTTTTAATATTTAGTGTAAGTGGAATTTCAGAAAACACCTTGCCAGTTATAAATACTCTTGGGAATAGTAATTTACTTAACCATCACTTATCACTTACAATACTGATATTGTATTTGTGTTTTTTAGTCGTTTTAGGAAGGCATCACAGAAAACGAGATATACAACTTGACCCAGAGAACGTGATTCTTCAAGAAACCAGTGGAGATGCCATATTGGAAACTTTAAGGTACTGTCAGACAGTGACAGACTAGATCTTCCTAGAGGTACTGCTTGTAGTGTGCTTTGAGGTTTTCATCTGTTCCCTTTGGTCTTTTCTCCTCTACCTACCTGAGTTCTTAATTCTCCCTGGTTCCATTTTCAGTTTTCATTAAGAACACACTTTTTAGGCAAACCCAGTGAGAGTCTCATTGGTTTCATAAATTTATATACTTTATAGTTATGTTCATGATGATAGTACTACTGTGTGCAATTTATCAGTAAAATGGGCCAATTTCTCAAGGTTTTTTAAAACAAATGATTGCCTACATTATGAGTTAAAAAAGCCACAGTTATGTACTGTATATGATACTATATTTATTCCTGGTATAAGAAGGTTAAAAAAGTAAGCTTTCGACAGTTTACACAGTGGGCCTCTTGGTTGAAGTGGGCCATTGTGTAAACGGTTGAACTCTTCCTTTTTTTAACCTTTATGTATTTGGATAAAATACAGTGTCATATACGTACATAATTGTGGCTTTTTTAACTCATTATCTCTGGTCACAGCACAGTTATACTCCATAGATTGCCTACTTTCATAGTTTAATGATACTTAGTAGATTCTGTGCCAAAGATGAATTCTTTCTTTGTCCCGTCCTTGATCACTTTAGATAATGTTATTTCTAAAATAAATAGATACGTATAGTCAAAGGATTCATTTATTAAAGCAATTATCTCCTGTTTTTGTTTGAAATATATAACTACTTTGTCTAGAGCTAATTTTGTGATATGTACAGCACATGTTTATGATCAGAAATATTAGATACTAGTATTTGTTAATATGATGTGCAATTTACTTATTGCCGAGCTGTCTGTCAAAGCCTGAAAGTCACATGCTTGTTTTGCCAACATCTCTTCAGGTACCTCACATCAGAACCTCACACTGCTGGCACAGAAGCAGACACCAGGCAAGCAAAGTGGGTTGCTCAAGTTTGGACAGATCAAGGACTGGATACAGTTAACCTAATTCCTTACACTGTTCTCCTGTCATACCCAGACAGGAAGAAGAATAACACTGTAAGTACTTGGTCAGAGTTATGAGACTTCAAATGTTTATTGCTCAAAAGTGATGCTGAAAAATATTTGGTCATTCATGAAGGGCATACTATCTGAATATGAAAATACTTCCTTACTAAATAATGTGGTTATAGAGAATATCTACTATTAAGAACTGTTACTTGCACTGGAGAAGATCTTTCATTAGACCTCTGAATTGTCAAAATGGAAATCATTCACAAAGCCACACAGGTTTTATGGCATATATAACCATTCCATCTTTTTACGCTTGTCAGAATTTCTGTGCATAAACTGTTTTGAAGTCAACATGCTTTTTTCAGAATAAGTTTTATAGAAACTATATTTTAGTCCTTATCTTTAGCTATAAGATTCATTTTGTATTGGTTTACAGCAAGAGGATGTTAAGTCACTTTATCGTGTAATCGTTAGGCTTAAGAAAAATAATCGGAAATATAGTACAGGCAGTCCCGGGGTTACGACGGGTGTGGGTTACGATGTTCTGAGGTTAAGGCACTTCTCAATTATATTCATCAGACATTATTTCCAGGGTTACGACGCATGTTCAAGGGTTACGACGCCTACAACGCTCATCTGGCAGCTGAAATAGGACACCAAAAATGCAAAATAATCAATATTTTAAGGTTTATTTTTATGAAAAATGCAATAAGAATGCAGTTTACATAGTTTTCAATGCACCCAAAGTATTAAAAGTAAGATTTTCTTAGGATTTTTTACAATGTTCCGGCTTACGTCGATTTTCGGCTTACGACGCGTCTCAAGAACGGAACCCCCGTCGTGACCTGGGGACTGCTTGTATATAGTGTTTTTATTGTACATTGCAATTAATATAATTTTTTGCACTGAGCATTGGTTGATTGATACTCATATATTTGAATGCTTATGCTTTTTATTTTCAGCCCAGTAATGGCTTATCTGTAGTGCATACTGCATTTAGTGAGACATTCCCTTTTCTTGTAATCTTCAGGTGAAGATCATTGATGACCAAGGGATGGTACGCTGGACGTCTCATTGTCATCAGACGCCTTTAGGGCCAGGAGAAGATCATCCAGATGTCTTTCAAAACTTTAATGCGTACTCTGCTCCTGGGGAAGTTGTGGTATGCATCAAACGCTATGTTTCTGATGCTGTTGTAGGTTTAGTCTAGTGTTCAAACTTGAATGATCTTGTGTTTTAGACCTCTTGAATGTTGTACATCTTCAATTTTTCGTTACAGGTAGTCTTTACTCTTAACAGCTTAGTGCTTCCTCCTCCATAGCTACTGTTAAATGATTTCAGAGACCACTGTAAGTTTTGCAAAGAAACGTTTGATTACTCAGGTGTTTTGAATGTGGATTTTCACTATAGTTTTATTCCAGCATGCATACAGGTACTGTTCTTAATTTATCATTTTGCAATTCCAGGCTGACATTGTATATGCTTATTTTGGGCGAGAAGAAGACTATGATTACCTTCAGAGCCAGAATGTGTCTGTAAATGGGAGCATTGTTCTCACTAGATATGGTGACATCTTCAGAGCAAATCAAGTAAGGGCATTCAGATTTCAGTGTTCTATTACTGACTGTAAGAAGCATTTGTGTGCTTACAAGTGATTCCTTAGGTGTGAGAGATGTGTATTTCTGGTGATAAAAGTTCACTCTCAACGTGGTTCGGAAGTCACATAAAGCCGTTGGTCCTGTTGCTGAATAACCACTGGTTCCATGGAATGTAAAAACACCATTCAAACAAACAAACAAACAAGTGATTTCTTGTTCCACCTTAATCACAAGCTTGGCAAGGATTTGGAGAATCATTGGTATAGTACTTGCAGTACAAGAATGTCAATTATGGAGTGTTAGAGGGAAATGTCTTGGTCTATAATCACTCTTAATGCATGTGTAACATAGCTTTTTGAAAAGGCAGATTTGCTATCTTTAGTACTTGCAATATCTGCAGACTCTGCAGACTAGGTTTTACTAACAATTATTCATGGTGTACATACAATGCGGAGTATATAGTTCAAGACTGTGCTGCTAAAGCATTATAATGTAGTTATTGTCAAATAGTACAGGGCTAGATTTTCCATTTTTTATACTGTGCTCACTGATGTGGTTTTTTCTCAAGATTTTATAACAGTAAACTGATTGTTGTGCATAACATTATTCTCATAACTGTCAGTTGTATCCCCATAACTGTTAGTTGTACAAAACCTACCCGAGAAGTTTTCAAGATTGTGGTGAAAATGCAACTGTGACAGTGAAGTGAAAAATCTTAGTGCTTAGTTTTGATAGTTGGTTGCTGACTGATCTACCAAATCCCTGCTGTAAGAAAATTGCATTATCACCTGAGGCTTCAATTTTCCAGTGTGACACTTTACCCTGTCATTAGTCAAAAGTGAGAGGTCAATGCTTTTTAATTAGTAATGGAGGTTATGATTGTCCCTTGCTCAGAGATAACATTTCCAGTGATTTTTCTATTAAGGGTCTTTTCACTGTGACCCCTTTGATCTCCATATAAATACGTAGTTTTGTTTTCTGAAATCAGGTGTGTATACAGCGTATCTCATATAGATGTTGAATGCAGAGGTTATATACAGTGTGCCTCTTGTAGGTGTTGAATGCAGAGGTTAGAGGCGCTGCAGGAGTGTTGCTATACTCTGATCCAGCCAACGTATGTCCAGATGGATGTACTCCAAATGTTACCTACCCAAATACTGTATATGACCCCATGGAAGCTGTCCAGCTAGGCACAACTTACTTAAATAATGGCGATCCATTGACTCCGTTCTACCCTTCTATTGGTAAGAAGCAAGTGAAAACTGTGTTTGTTACAATATGGAATCTCCCAGGTTTTGTTTAAATGGAGCAGTGTCACCTGAGAATACTTTGGTTTCTTTCCTCCAGATGTGCAAGAATGAATTAGATCATAAGCTGAATGGGCTTTGATTTTTTTCCCTATGATTGGAAACTTTTTCAGACTGAGGAATTTAACATATTAATTGCCCAAGTTTATCATGATGTGATAAAATGAATAGAAAGCAATGTCTTCACTCCTAGGGCAGCTGTGACAAACAGCCTTTTGTCATATTTTTGTACATTTGTTCAAGTTACAATACAGTATTTCAGAAAGCAAACCCAAAATCAAGTGAATCTATTAGCTGACTAACCAAGATTAAATACAGTTTATGAGGTTCTAAATCTACTACTCTTACTTTCTTGGGGATCAGCATCTGTTTCTATGTGACTTTATTTTAATTATATTGAAAATGCTGCTAGTATTACAGTGCTGTACGTCCTTTAATATTTGAGTAGAATGTCTGGTAGTACATTATGTATATACATAAGTGCCTGTCTTTGAATCATATCTAGGTCAGTTGTGAGGTTTGGGGAGTCAGTTCATATTTGTAATAGTAATGTGAAATTTCTCTTTATCAGAGAGTGCTTTCAGAATTCCTGAAGAAGAAGCAGCTATTCCAAAGATTCCAGTCCAGCCAATTAGTTATACTGATGCTCTTCAAATTTTCAAGTAAGTTTTGTCATGAGATGCACTTTTCTGATAATTCTTCATAATATAAATCACTACTGTGATATAAGCAAGATTTAGAGTGTCTATTGAATAAAGAGTGATGTTATTATTTCTCTGTGTTTTGTAAGTTTCATTTATTGTCCATGAACAAAGCAAATTAGATCTTGATGCAGTTGAAATCTATTAGTCATGGATTTATCAGGCCAACTTAATGCTGGATCATTCTAAATGTTGTGCCAGCAGGTGACCATTGAAAATAAAAACATAAAAGAACTTCATTCATATATTATAGACTATGAGTTGAGCTTTTCCAAGTTGTTCTAATTTCAGAATCTTTAAAGTAGTACTTTTTCAGTGCAGTACGGGACCATTGAATTTCTATCAAACATTTTGTAATTTATAACAGACACTTGGGAGGAGAAAAGGCTCCTGATGAATGGCAAGGTGGATTAGACATTGAATATCGTCTTGGTCCTGGCTTACGAAATCCATCGTGGACTACACAGCTATCAGTGCACACAAGTTCTGCTAATGCCAGTATTTTCAATGTTATTGGGACAATTACAGGAGTAGAGGAGCCAGGTGGGTTTGTTGTTACATTTCAAAGTTTGAAGTATTTACAGCATTTTTTTTATTTCTTGAAAAAGTTTTTCTGTCATAACAAAGTTGATGTGCATCACACTGAAATATGGTTTGATGCATTCCAAGTGACTTTTGTTAAGCTTTCATTTGGAAAAATATTAACTTTCTAATGTGAAAAATAACAAAGTTATTGCTGTTCAACTTTTTCAGAAAGTTGAATGTGTTTCCTTCCAATTTTTAAAAATGTCGCTTTGCTTTGTTGTGGTACTGAGCTCCTTGTTAATGCTTTTGTTTTTGATTCTTAACAAATAACTATTTCCAGCGAAAGAAGCTTGCATAATAAGGAATTACTAATTATAGTTGGCTGTACTTTACCATATAGTATTAATAATAAAGTCAACAGTCAGGATAAACTTCATGTAACCTAGGTGAACTCAAGTCCTATATCATCATGTAACCAAGGTGAATTTAAATCCTATAGTGCTTTTATGCAACCTACTAGCCTAGGTGAACGTAAATCCTGTGGCCTGTGGATGGTGGATGTCCAGATGGAATTAAACTTTCACTCCGTAACAATGATACTCTTAAACTTTCAGACCGATATGTTATTCTCGGAAACCATCGAGATGCATGGATATTTGGTGGTGTAGATCCAAGCTCTGCTACTGCTGCACTTCTTGAAGTAACCAGGCTTTTCTCCCAGCTTGTCCAAGTAAATGGCTTCTATGTTTCCGAGATTTTTTAAAATGAGTTTTATGTACCCTACTGTGCTGTGCTGCTTGAATAAATTTGTAGATCAATACTGTAACTTTATGCATACGTTGTGGTGGATATTTCATACATTGTCTTAAGCTGCACATAATGGGCAGTACTTGAAGCTCTTTGCTCCATCCGTTCTTCTTGAATTGTACTGCTTTCTTTTTTTTAACCTGTTGATATGTACTACCTTTGGTCTCTTCCAATCCAGCTAGTATCTTTATTTGTCTCAATTTCCATTTGTCACTTAAGAATAAATGATTTGGCCAAGCCTTCAGGTAGTAGGGAAGTTTAGGATCCTTTTATGGAAATTTTTTTATATATTTTAATTACTAGATTTTCACATTTTATAGGCTCCCTGATTTCAGGTTAACTTTCAGTTTAAAAGTAATGAAAAAGCGTAGCTTGTGTCTAAAGCAAATAATCTCACAGAATTTCAAATTATGTAGAATAAGAACCAATTACAAATTATTAAAAAAAAAACCATTGTCTTTGTAAATAAAAAAAAAAAGGGGGGGGACTGTTGGATTAGACTCATGTTCACTCAGAAGTCATTAAGGATCACATTCAAAAAAAGGTGTGAAGTTTGCGTAGCCAAAAAACAGAAAAAAAAAGTTTTTATTGTCCTATCCTGATGTGAGTACTTCATAGATACCCATTTTATCTTATGTTGGCTGAAACTTTTTTGCTGAAAAACTCTGCAGAGAGGCTGGCGACCCCGAAGAACCTTGATCTTTTGTAGTTGGGGTGCTGAAGAATATGGCTTAGTTGGGTCTACTGAGTGGACTGAACAGTTTTCAACCCATCTCCAACATAGGGCTGTTGCTTATCTCAATGTCGACATGGTGTTTGAAGGTGAGATTACTAATCAGGTTGTCTGCTGCTTACATTTCATGAAATGCTCGTGCATTCTTAGTTATATACCAGAATTTCATAGTTTATTCCATTTTTTGCTGCTGTACTCAACCCATGGATTTGAATTGTGCTAATCTTTCGCCATACTATTGGTTATTCAATCCCTGTAGCTAACATGCTGCGTTAAAATATAAAACATACAGTGCATAGCTTACATAACTGCAATAATAATGGAAGGTTTTAGTAGCAAATCCAGAACTATAGTATTTTATTGTTATGACATGTTATAGGTAAGTTCCCTTTATTTCATCTTCAGGAACTTACAGCTTCAAGTCAATGGCATCCCCTCTACTGTATGGATCAATTATACGAGCAACCCAAAAAGTTCCCAATCCAGATGATGATGAAGTTCTCTCTGGAAGGCCATATCTCTTTGATACATGGGTGGTCAAGGATCCTGACCCTGTACATGAGGGAAGACCGAAGTAAGTCTATAATCTCTCATGTAATATTTTTGAAATAAATGTAGTACTATTTGTTAAGCATTCCATAAATTTAAGAATAAATAACATTAAAATAAGACAGTGAACTCAAATAGTATAACTTTGGATTAAAGAAAAGCATAATTTGTCCAATTAGCAGTTGTATGAAGTACTCAAGCAGTCAATATTCATTCAATGGCATAGTGTTCCTTTGGGGGATACAACCATTGCCATTCATGTATGGTGTATCCTTCAGCATGAGCTGGAATTGCCATTGCATCTTGATAGTATGGTAGTTAAAATGATAGGGATGGGGAAAGGAGGGTTGACCCCTAACCACCTCACACTTGGATGCTATTGAAATATGATCCATCTGCTATTTCTTGTTTATGTACTCATTGAATTTTGGATGAGTGGCCTGCTACCATTACTGTATCTTTGACCTTGTCCCCTTTCCTGTGTATTGTGTGAATAGTTTTTGTTTGTTTGTTGTGTCCTTTGATCCTCTTTTTCTGTTATGGAGAAGAGACCAAACAAGAACCAACGTTGGTGTAGGAGTAGCGGGTGACCATGCAGTCGTTTCATGTCTCCCACATACATCGTGTGCTACTTACAGAGAAAGGGAAGGCACATGTTTCCTGCCCTGTTATGAATATGCTTCATGGACTTGACCTCAGTGAGATAAGTATGGCAAGAGGAGGAAGAATTCTAAAAAGGTTTTGCTGGGTCCATCAGAGGGCATCACTCAACCAGTAATGCCACCAAATCTTTCTTGAAACTTCTTGCCTCTGGCTACCATCCCTCTTCCTCCTACCCCTTAGCTCTTCTAAGAGGGCCTTGTCACCAATGAATTACAAACCCATTTTAGTATGAGAAAGCCAAAGAATTATTTCCTCTGACTACCATAGACAAAACTTGCCAGTTTTTAATATTCCAAATAGTCTGTCAGTCACATGCTGTATTCCTGGAAGAAAGATTGACCAAATTTCCACTAACATGTCTGATGCTGCTTTGGTAGTTCCATTAGCTTCAAGTGATTCCCCAGTGGCTGTGATGATGCCTGCAGCTGAGCATGTTGATGTTGTGACTTCTCAGGTGGATCTTTCAGGTTTCAGTCAGCCAGTCTTGGATCTAAACAGTTTTCTTCTTATCTTACTTGTTCCATATGAATAGAGTTTATGTACTGAGATGCTGTTCCAACTATTGTGAATAACAAGTTGGTTGTGAACATTTTTGTAATGAGAAATTTGTTTTTTCAAACATATTCATGACTTTTGATCAAGGTGCCTGCCTCCCAACTTCACTTTACTTTTTTCATAGCTAGTTTCAGACTACACAAAAAAAAGAGGCATTTGGCTATTGAAAATTTGAGGATAGTTAAGTGACTACATATGGGCTTTTTCTGTCACTGACTTCTTTTTAATAGGAGTGACTTCTTTTTAATAGAGGTGATGTTTTGGATTTTTATTTCATTAACCCTCTTAAGCCGGAGCCCTAAAAATCAAAACGTCTCCCGTATGCCGGGCCTGGTTTGGAGTGAGCGCGGAAGTGGAAAAAATAATTTTTTCAAAAAATTACAGCGCGCGTACTTTTGAAGATTAAGAGTTCATTTTTGGCTCCTTTTTTTGTCATTGCCTGAAGTTTAGAATGCAACCATCAGAAATGAAAAATAATATCATTATCATATGTAAATAATGCGATATATGGTAGCGAAAAAACAAAAAAAAAAAATTCATACATAATTGTATTCAAATCACGCTGTGCAGAAAACGGTCAAAGCTAACCAGTTACTTTTTTTTGCGTTGTATTGTACACTAAATTGCAATCATTTTGATATATAATACATTGTAAAACAATAAAAGTAACACCGGAAAAATATTATCACAAAATGATGTACGAATTCGTAACGCGCGGACGCAAAAAAATATTTTTTTCAAAAATTCACCGTAATTCTAAATAATGTTCTAGAAACTTCCAATTTGTTTCAAAATTAAGACAAATGATTGAATATTACGATACTGTAAGAGTTTTAGATTAGAATTGCAGATTTCGACCATTTCGGACGAGTTACATTTGACCGAATGTCGAAATTTTAATATATATATTTTTTCATATGCACATATTTCGAAGATGGAAAAAGCTACAACCTTAAATTATTTTTTATTGTATTCTTCATGAATTTGCGCACATTTTGATATATGAAACTCTATAAAAAGGCTAATATGAAAAGGAGCAAATATTAGGATAATGCCATGTACGTATTTCGGAGACTTGCGGCCGCGAATCGGCGCGCGGAGTGAAGGTAAATATATTTTTCAAAAATTCACAATAATCACAATATGTTTTAGAGACTTCAAATTTGTTTCAAAAATGAAGAAACATGACGGAATATTACTAGGCCGTAAGAGTTTTAGCTTACAATTGCGTTTTTTCAACTATTTCGGTAGAGTCAAATTTGACCGAACGTGGTTTTTTTTCTATTTATCGTGATTTATATGCAAATATTTCGAAAAAAGAGAAAAGCTACAACCTTCAATCATTTTTAGTTGTATTATACATGAAATTGCGCACATTTTCATATATAAAACTTTATGAAACAGCTAATTTTAAATGGTGCAAACATTTCGACAATCGCACAAAAAAATTCTGATTTTTTCGGAAGAGTTACCGCGCGAACGTAATTTCTTTTTTTTCATAAATTCACCATAAATCAAAATATTGTGCTAGAGATTTCCAAGTCATTGCAAAATGAAGTAATGATTGAATATTACTAGAATATAAGAGTTTTAGCTTACAATTGCGTTTTTCGACCATTTCGGTAGAGTCAAAGCTGACCGAAAGTTGAAATTTTTTGCACTTAACGTTATTTATATGAAAATATTTCAAAACTGATAAAAGCTACAACCATGGGTTGTCTTTTGTTGTATTGTGCATGAAATTGCGCACATTTCCATATATAAAACTTTATGTAACGGCAAATTTAAAAGGGTGGCAAACATTAGGACAATCGCACAGAAAAAATTTATCGGAAGAGTTATCGCACGAACGTAAGGAAAAAGTTTTTTCATAAATTCACCATAAATCGAAATATTGTGCTAGAGACGTCCAATTTGTTGCAAAATGAAGGCAAATGATTGAATATTACTATAATATAAGAATTTTAGCTTACAATTGCGTTTCTCGACCATTTCTGTAGAGTCAAAGTTGACCGAAGGTTGAAATTTTTGCACTTATCGTTATTTATATGAAAATATTTCAAAATTGATAAAAGCTACAATCATGAGTATTTTTTAGTTGTATTGTGCATGAAATTGCGCACATTTTCATATATAATACTTCATGTAAAGGATAATTTAAAATGGTGCAATAATTATGTCAAAGTGACGAAATAATTTCCGAGATGTGTCACTGATACTTTTTAGTGCGATAAGAAAGAAATTCGCGCTTGCGCGCCTGCGTAGCGATTGTAAACAAAACAACGCCTTGATCCGTGAACTCCCAGCATCCCCCAAGGCGCGTGATGCAAAAGTTTTCGGCTGGTAGGCCTATAAGTATTTTTCCGCGAATTTTTAAAAAAACTTTTTTGAGCCGACGTATGATACGTCCAATCGGCATACGGGAGACATTTTGACTCGACGTTTAATACGTCCAATCGGCGTAAGAGGGTTAATAGTACTGCATGTAAATAATTGGTGTGTATGGCAAACATTGTTACTCTCAATAATTGTATATAGAGTATGTCAGGCTCCCATGACTAAAACTGTTATCAGATTGCAAGCTCACAGTCTTAAAAGTGAATGACATACCTTAATGCATAAATTATTTGCTTTTTTCTCAGGTTTTTCGGCCTTGGAAGTGGAAGTGATTTTACCACATTTCAACATGTCCTTGGCATCCCATGTTCAGATATGATGTATTCAACTGAGCCAGTAAGTAGTCATATTGCCTTGTTATTCATTGTTCCTCGTTAGTGATGTATATTCTTGGTGAAAAATTAACTGCAATAATGGAACTTCACTAAAATCTTTGCAGTATCTCAGAAATATTAAAAGCTAACAGCTTACTAATGACAACTGTAATTATCATTGGTTCCCGATTACTAAATAGGGAAAAGAAATTGTTAAGTAAATTTGTTTTGTAAATCCTTGCTAGAGCCTATCTTAGGCTTTCAGTGCTAGGCTTTAGTAATTCCATGCTTCAAACCTCTTACAAATACATATGAAAGTACAGATAACTACTTGTGATGGCTTTGAAAAAGAGTTTATTCCATATAATTCAACAATAAGTGCTAGTAAGAATTGATTCTACCATTTTCTCTTTATGCAGGATGCCCTAGCTCTTCCCCTGTATCACACACTGTATGAGACGCTTCACTTAGCAGTTGATCTGTATGATCCTGTGATTCACTTTCAAGTAGCTCTGACGCAGGCATGGGCACTAGTAGCCCTGGACTTAGCTCAGGTTAGCAGTTGATATCAGGAAGTGCAGGGAGGTAACTGAACTGCACCTCATAGGTTGGCATTTGTTACAGGCTCTCTCCTTTCCAGCATTCCTCTGACCTCTAGAGGCATTTGCTTTCTTTCTTTACTTCTCATGTTCTATTTTCTCTAATACATGGGTATCCATTCTGAAGTCTCTCTTGCTTCCTTTTGTGCCTTTATTCAAGACCAAAGTTTCTATGAATTAAAATGGTGTTTGATTAAACTATGTAGTAATATAATACAAGTAGTACTGTACTTAATTTTTAATATATTTTTATTTTTGCATCATGTTTTAATGAAGTTATGTTTCAATTAGGCAAGTAAATTGGTGCATATTTGTTAATAACTGCAATTCATTATTATAGATATATCAGTGATTGACAAGTTCTAACACGTGTGTTTTTCAACAAAAATGCAAGTTCTTCTAAACTTAAACCACTGCTTTATGTAGCCTCATGCTCCTTATTAAAGTTGAAAACTAGAAGTTGTAGTTAAAAATGAGGTGGCACTCTAGGGGCTTTGAGATAGATCTTCAGTGGGATAAGACCTCCAATTCTTTATGAGTGTGAATGAAAATAATGAAACGGTGGAGGAAAGTTAAAAAAAAAAATATTAACTTTAACACATGAGTTGGGCTTCATGGCAAAAAAAATCAACAGCAGAGGCAATCATTATATGTGATAACGTATGGAGATATGTACTTTATTTACCATCTTTAAGATATTTTATGTCTTATATTAAGTTTCAGTAATTGAGTGAAACTACTTTATTTGCACAAAAAATATCAAGCTGTTTATTCTGTATTCCTTTCTTCTAGGAGCCGGTAATACCTTTCTCAGTAGATCTTTATGGAGAGTTTGTAAAAGAAGCCTTTTTGTCTATTAAAAAAGAGTATGGTTCAGTCTTCAGCAAAGAAGGAGTAAAATTAGGTAAGTTTATACTACGTATTGTGATTTATGACCTTTTTCTAAGTGCTGATTTGGTCTACAGTCCAGTTTTGAAATGCTTTCATTTGATTCAATATGTAATGGTAAAAAAAGCTAGAAAAAATTTGTCATAAAAACATCACCATGATACTGTTGCGGTAGGATTGAATGTGGCGACTGAACTTAACGCCACATTTGAACTTTTCAGATTACTTTGAGAAAGCTGTGGAGGAATTCTTCCAGGCCACGCAGAACTGGACCTTAGAAGCAGGAGCTATTGACCCAAATAAGTAAGTCGTCTGCCATTTTTCTATCATCTGCTATAAGCAGAGTCACTAGATGTCCCAGTTACTATCATGTGGTGTAAGAATTTCCATACTTCTGTTACATAGGATTTTTGTTTTGTTTATTACGGTACTTTACACGTTCAGTACTATTTGTTGTTTTATAACAAGGGGACTAAAGCCACTTTATAACTTTTCAGTCCTTTAGCACTTCGGGCTTTCAATGATGCACAAATGCTGGTTGATCGCTCCTTCATTGATCCCCGAGGTCTCCCAGGAAGGCCTGAATACAAGTGAGTATAGGCTAAAGTTTAAAAGTTCTCCCTATTTTTCTGCACCAGCAGTAATTTAAGCTAATTGTTGCATATGCATTGAATTTTTCGATTTCCATCTGAGGAATGCATAGGGAGTAATTTGATTCCTTTTTTCAGTTAGCTAATGATGACCATGTTGTCTTGGAATAACAGGTGTCAATGGAATCCCCCTTCCCAGTTTGTAATCTACCAGTTGCCTAATAGACACCAATAGAAAGGCTTTTTAATGTCATTCATTCTTTTGCCAATTAAAGTGTCATTCACCCTTTTGATACATAATGTTTGTTACTTATGAGACATAATGTTTGTTACATATTAGTTCAGTATCATCTATACATCTTGGCTATCCTCTTGTACTTATGATTAGCACATAAGATAGGAATAGCAAATGAAACAACTGTGAGGTGTAAGATGTTGCAAGATTAACTTTTTTATAGAATCTAGGGTTGAAAAAACCTAGATAGATGACCAGTTAGTATCAGTGGTTATCTTGCATCATGACTGCTTGGGTCATTCATGGTCAACAGCAAGTAAAAGAATATTGTACATGTAGTACAACTAACCACATACTGAAACGGAGCAAAAAATAACCATTAGAAAAGAGTTTATTTCCTCCGACAAGTTTAAAACCATCACTAAATACAAACGAGCAACCAAACCAATACCTTATGGTATTGACTTTATATCAGTTAAGTTAGTATCACCTTCAAGGCATCTCTGACTAATCAGCCAGTAACTATCCTTTTGTCTTCTCAGTATTTTAGTATGCATTTTTCTTTTAAAATTCTTTAAGAAGGAATCAGTGCATGTTTATAAAATCAGCTACTTTGTTGTATACTGTGGTTTCCAAAATTAATTTGACTTTCTTCATGATAATCAGTATTTTTCACTACAGTACATAGTTAAGCAATTAAAACAATTTCATTTTCTTACAGCCATGTAGTAACTGCCCCTAGTAGCACCAATACATACAATGCTGATAGCTTTGCTGGGTTGCAAGATTTGCTGCACAATATCGAGGACTTGCCAGATGAAGAGAGGGAGAAGAGATGGAGAGCAGTCAAAGAGCACTTGGCTGTCATCACCCACTTAACACAAGCAGCAGCTAATGCTTTATCCTGGGATCTTTGGTGATGAGTTTTGCACGTGATTATTCTAACTTAGTGTTGGAGGTAGTTTATTGGCTTTTTTCCAGCAACATTGGCAATGATATCTAACCTACGACTCAAATTTTTCTTTTCAAGTCTGACAATAATTCTATGATATTCTTAGATTCCTAAATTTTAACTGATTTTCATGTTTTCTTAAGATTATGTATGTACATGTATTGTTTCTGGACATGGTAATGATACTGAATACAGTATACACATACTGTGAGGTGAATCTTAAGCTAGTCAGTAGTGCAACTAATGAAGTGTTCAACTACCAGCAATTACCTTATTTCCCAACATCGAAGATGCTGTTTTTCTCCCAAAATGTCTCAAAAATTTACTGTGCAGAGGAAAGTTATTTTTGCTAGAGTAATCAGAACTCTTGGGTAAAACAGTAAACAAACCACTAAAAATAAAAATAAAACATGCAGTCACAAAGATTGATTTCCTTATCCACAGATGAGAAGAAGCTGAAAAGTATATCAGTACAATATTGCCAGTAATTTTGCTCTTCTCAGATGACCATGACTTCAAGGGAACCTTATTTAACTGACAAAAGTAAAATTGCTGTATGTCAAAAGGGTTTATGTACTACCAATAAATTGTACTCTAGCAAGAATACCATAACCAAAGTGGAAATTTGGTAGTATGTTGCCTCTTACGATACTTAATTGAGAAGTGTATCCATGATTTTTTTTATGCTTGATAACAGAGTGCAAAATATTTTCAGGGGTTAAGGATTGAAATGTTTTTCCTTATTTGTAATATCAGTATTATGTTGATGTTAATTTTAATTATGTGTATTTTTTATTTGTTTTGTTTAGAATTATTATGTTGTACGGGTAAGCAAGTGTTACTGCGCAATGAGAGGTTATTCTGTATTTCTAGTATTTCCAGTTTTGGAGTTTAGTTTTTCCTTTATATAAGATTGAAAAAAGAATGTTTCATGAGTGTACATCCAATATGTGTACTACCAGGATCTTAGAAGACGACAGTAGCTCTAGCCTGATTCACTTGGACACATTGAGATACAGCAGACCAAGGAAATTTCTGACGTATACTACATTACTCCATAATGTGTTCAAGTTTTTCAGTGCATGGGTATGTCAATATCTGATAAACTTAAGTACGTATTTGATTGTAAAATTGAATAGTATTTAAATCAAAGAACCTGAAGGAATATAATGGAAAATAATCTTAACATAACATAATCTGAAAAAACTTTACAAAGATATGCTGTACCAGCTGAAGTTATGCTGCTTCAGTGAGCTGAGATAGTCAAGTGCTCACATTGCACCAACCTACTTGTAAGAGTTGCCACCTTAGTTTATTTAATATTTTTTTTTATTTTGTCAGTGAGAGTTGGGACATGTCTTTAAGGTTGAAGCATCATCAGCACCAAGAAAAATGTGTTCAGAAGCCCTTGAGGCTCTAAAGCGTGATTTTTTGGTTGTGAGTGTTGACTTATTTCTTTGAATACTCATAATATTTACCTCATTTTCAATAACTTCCATCTCTTTCTGTCCATAAATGTCCATCTCTTTCTGTCCATAAATGTAGGTAGGTATTTACCTACATCCTAGAGGGTAGAGAAACTTTCAGGAGTAAGAATAAACCCTCGGCAGTTTTCAAAATGATGGTTGATAAAGGCTATTGCTTAGGGGTTGATAAAGGTTATTGCTTTCCTTGTAGTACTGTATCTTGTCTTTTTATGCCTCATTGCCAATCTAGGTGTGCAAATTATCACAGCACATAATAAATTAAATAATTTTGCTAATGGTGATGACTAACTTGTTACCAAAGAGACTGCAAGAGGATGAAAAATCATCCCACTGTTGCTCAATTTAAGTACATATTTATTTTTTGCTGAAAATACAGGTAGTATACAGAAAGAAGAGTACTATGTAATTAGTATTACAAAATAGCAGCTTTGGCAATTTAAAACATGGACTCAAAATATCTTTCATGATTACCCAAACTCCAGCAAATCTGTCACCAAAATCAGTACTGTAAGCATGAGAAATATAAATCACAAAGAGGAAATAGATGTTAGTAATATCAGTACCAGAAAGTTAAGGATTTTGTGATGGAACAGGGCCTAGGGAGAATACTATCAGAGTCCATGTACATGGGAGGACTTGCTTACCCACTGGACAAATTGCTAGGTATCCTTAGCGACAGTATCTTAATGATATGCCCTCCAAGACTGGCAAAAGAGAATAATTTTCAAAGCAGCAATTTGTACTTTTATGAAACCAAATAAAAGTTTTATGTGAAGAAAATTTTTCAAGAACTAGGGAAAGGGAATGAGAATCATAATGCCCTGTTTATATCCTGTCTGTTGAGTGGTTTGCTTTAAACCCGAACTGGTTGTCAGTGGTCTGTAAAAAGGGGAGAAGTCTCACTAGAAGAACCGACTCGAGTATTTTCGATGCAATCGTTGTGATTGCAATAGGCTGGTAGTTACCAGGGTCAGCTGCATCCTTTAGCTTGTTTTTGATTAATGGTATCAAGTGAACTAAGAGTAGGGAGTTTGGAAGAAACTGGTGAATTATGCAAGCATTGAATAGGGGAGCTAGCAAAATGTAAATTATTGGATGGCAGAATTTGAAAGCCTTTGCGGGAAGACCATCATAGCCAGGCGATTTATTATTAGGTAGGCTGTTTATGGCATCGCTGATGTTACCTGACGTAATACGGTCTGCAAAATGAAATTGAATGTTGTCAGTAAGGAGGTTATCTGCATCCCTTCAGGAATCTTGATCATTTATGCAATTCAGAATATTGTTGAAGTGATCACCCAACTTAATTGCGATAGCTTCGTTTCCGACTGCTTCCCCTACTCTCTGTGATAGCGTTTTAGTTTTGGGATTTAAGGACTGGATATCTTTCCAAGACGAGGATAATCACCAGATTCTAAGTTTCTAGACATTGCATCGGCTCTTAGTTGTTTTTCATTTAACCTGCAGTGCTTAAGAGCAACTTTGAACTGTGCTCTCGCCTGCCTCATTAGTAATGCAGTGTGTCCTTCCCTCGGGCTACCATTTTGCTTCCACAGTAAAAAAATTTCTCTCGAGTATATATACAGATCTTTAACCAAGTCATTCCATCCAGGTATATTACGAGAATTACCTTGACGAAATCTATAGGCAGTCCTGCTCGAAGCAAGCATAGCGGAGATTATGTTCGAATAGAATTCATTCAGATCCCTCCTGTGGTGGTCATTTCTACAATTTGCGTTAGTACAAAGTAAGGTGTCTGCCGGTTGAACTATTGACCGCAACCTGGTTTCCGTGGTCACCCTAAAGTATCTGGTTTTCTGTTGGTTTTTAAAATCCCGGTCAGTCAGGGGGTTCACAGTAGGGAGGGATGGGTACTGAATGACACCTGTAATGGGATGTGATCGTAGCCCGTTGCAAGATCATAGCGAATATTGCAGTTCACGATAGAATCATGAAGTTGTGGAGATGTGATGAAGTGGTCCAGCCAGGAGGTTGTAATTGCGTCCACTCTATTATGTACATATGAATAGGAGGAGGGAGGGAGGAGCATTACATCGCTAATTTGGAGAGCATGATTTTGACAGAAGCGAGTAAGTTCATTATAAAATTGTTTTGTGGGGTGAGAATTAAGGTACCTGATTATACAAATATGATCAGCAGGAGAATCATGTTTATAATACGTACTGTGTAACTTCCCTAGAATCATGCAGTAATGATCAAAATTATTGTTATTTTCCCATGACATATAAACATTAATTACTAGGATTTTAGAGTTCCCTACTGTCACTTGAAGCCCCAGCAATCTGTTACCCCTGTAGGTCATTACCTTTATCGTATTGTCTAACGATTTGTGCCACAGGAAAGAAAGGCCCCCTTTCGGGCGACCGGCTATGATTTGCTCTGTAACTTGCATCGATGAAGTCGAGAAGGTTCTGAAGTCTTCATGGATTGAATCGCAGATGACAAGGTCATGTGGCCAAAGGAGCATTTCTTGCAATGCAGTGATGCCATTGAAGTTTTTGCAGAACATGTTTAGGAGAGGAATGTTCTGCTTGATGCCAAAGATATTCCAAGAGATTATGTTTAATGTATCCATGGTTACTCACAAAGATGGGAGATGAATGCACTGATCATTTGGATGGAGGGGGGTTAGCCAGGGGGAGTGGGCAGTCACTCGCCGTGGGGAGTTGGCTGGCACTTGCAGTGGGAATGACCTTGGTTGGGGTGTCAGTAAGTTCTTCTGGGGGTGGTTGGTCCCAGATTAGGGTATATCATGAAACTAATATATTAGGACCAAAATTCTTGCTTTTAAGGATGTTGAGGTGTTGAAATAAGCAGGTAATCCTGTAAGCCACTTTATGTTTACTTCTGTATGGGAGTTCGTGAGAGATGAGTGGGTCAGAGCCAGTGAGAAACTTGACTCTCTCCACTATGGCGTCTAGCATCACCGATGAGCGCAGATTGTGAATTACTACGTGACATCTCTTCTCAGGTGTTGGGCGAGGTGAAACACGAATGTTGGGCTCCGGTCCAGCGTCCAAACGAAAGGTTCTCTTCTTTCTGCTTGTTTGGGGGGTTGAGGGGGAGAGATAGGGTGGGGAGGATCATGAGGGCTGGTAATCATCACTGGAGATCTATCTTCTACCAGAGGCACTGGGGAGGGAGAAGAGGTTGGGAGACCAACAGTCCCCTCAGAACAGTCTATAGGTGATGGGGACACTTCCGTGTTGCTGGGAGGTAAGGAAAAACGGGATGCCGCATTTATAGGAGTCTGGTGGCTATCTGTGCGATTGTTTATCGATCCCTGCATTCCTTTGATCGCATCCCAGATCCGTGTGAGATTATTTGTTTCCACCGTTTTAAGACTGTCTAGGGATTCCTGTAGTCCTTTGATCACATCCCAGATTCTTGATAATTTATCATTTGTCTCCTCGATTTTTTCCGAGATTTTCCAATTATTCCGGAGAGGGATTTTGCTGTTTGGAAGACATTTTCTGCCGTGTGGTACACCGCAGGTAGGCTTAGGTCAGCAGGCCCTGTTGGAGGCAGATTGTAAGGGTCATCGGCGTAGATTTCCACTGAGCAGGTCCTTAGCCATTTGAATATGCCTAATCGATTACTGTTTAATATTGACTCACATTCTGATTATTTTAAATACTTTATCAGTATCACATAGAACACAAGTTTATGTAGATGCACAGTGTGACTACAACCCACGTGCTAGATTCCCATCTTGTAATGGCAAAAATCAAATATGTTTCTCAGTGAGAAAAACTAATTTCCATATTTTTATTTGCCATTCTCTAGGTGTTCTAAAGATAGAAAATGATTGTTAGTGATAATTAGTCGGTGAAACTTTCATGTAAGGATGTAAGAATATGACACCTTCATTTATGAAAGAACAGAGATGGAAGCATTAAAACAAGGAAAATGCCTGCAACGCTTGCTTTTCAATAATGAGAATTGATATATTAGTATTTGTTTTTCTTTTTATATAAACTACACTTCAAAACATTATAATGGAAAATTATATACTGACAAGCGATAGTATCTATATTAAAGCATGACAGTCTTGCTATATTCATTTGTTGTATGCTATATGTGATAAGTATGAATTGGTGCTCTCATAGTTATTAATGATTTTGAAAGATATAAATATTTTCTCTTAGAGTTAAAAGTATTTTTAAATGGTTACACTGATACTATACATGGTTATTGTGCAGTTCATTGTAGATAGCTGAATCACAGAATAGTTATATTCACTTTGAAAAGTTTTACCAGCTTCTGATCCCTGTTCTTTCGATTTATGGCTTCAAGGATTCAGGGAAAGCTGTCCTCCAATGTGTTTCAATAGAAAATGATACACGCTGGCATTAACAGTTTGTGGCTTTAGCAATATTTTACACAAAGATTATTGCTGTTTTTTTTTAATGTGTGGAATAGCATTTATTTTATTTTTTTACAATGATTGTTTCTTTGGCAATTTGGTCAAATCAAATACCTGTATGTATTATTTCTTGCTGTCTAGGACATGGCTGAATTAAAGAGGAAATATAATGTTTCAATTTTGCAGAGAGATTTAGATGTAGTTACAGGAAGTGTATCTCCAGTTGATGCTAGTTATGAGATGGCATCGCCTTATTAATGACGCTGCAGTTACATAGACTGTATCTCCTTGTTTTCTGCAGGTAACTGTCGGTTTCAGAGGCAGACAATTTCTTTTTTATTTTGCTGTAGGTTATGGTTCAGTTTGAAGTAATATTTCATTCATTGTATTAACAATACATTACACAAAATTTTTTAGAAACATTTGGTAATTATTGGCCATGAGGATTAATAAGATATATGGTACTGCTTTTACAAAACCAAACAATTCCAAATGTCAGCAACCGTAATGAGAAATAGACACTGAAAAGGCTCATGAAGAATGTATTCATACGCTGTTATTCTTTCCCCCAACCCATAGAATTATTTTATGTATACCATGATTCCGTGAAATAATTTGGCATGTACGTATTTATCATTTACCCAAAGTTCTTAAATTTGCAGTTGTTCAGTCTTAGTGCAACCGAATTCAGTAGGAAATAATCATAGAACTTAATTAATAGGGACCATTATTTGCATGTCAGAATATTGTTTGGCAGTCAGAATGCACATAGGACAAACTGCAGTTTGCAGAGTAATTAATTTCCAACTTGAAAGTTGTATTGTAGTAAAATGTACGATGTGGAATTAGGACTTTAAGGTAGAGTTACACTGTTGTAAAATATGAAATTCAAGTTTTTTTTGCCGAATTACTGAACCAAGTCAATTCACACAATATATTTGCACGAGACTAACTAGTATTTCTGCAATAATGTGCTGTCATTAGTAGAATCACAGTAGCATAACAATGAGTAATGTTTCATGTCTTATGCTAGCTCATTTTTATTACGACTTTTGTTTTCTATCATCTCTTGGCAATAATATTTGTAAAATCTAGTCTATCTGTAATATGAGACACTTTCTAATATCATCTCGTGGCAAGACTGTTTGTAAAAGTCGAGTATAACTGTAATATATAGACACTTTCTAATATCATGTTATAGGACAAGGCAGGGTAATGTCTTGTTTAGTCTTGCATTACTGTTTTGTCGAGTTTCTAAAATATTTTGAATACTGTAATAAATTTATTGTTTATATACAGCATTGCAGACTTGGATTTTGAAAGCAAGCTGTTAAATAATTTTTCATTAAGTACTATAGTTGCTACTTTGTCATCTTTATCAATATATGTACTATAGTTTTTGCTTCATAGTTACTACCTTCTGTGATTTTTTAAAATTCCCATGAGTAGTCATACATAGGCGTATGTACAACAATTTTAAGTGTTTTACACAACTGGTGTAGTTTTAGTCATTCAGGTGTAAAAGTTTTGCATGCATAATGAATGTTCATTTTCTTCGAGATAACACATTCCAGTAGCAAGAAGTTCATAACATCATACTACTATAACTTCATAACTTACAGTGTACTATTCTGTACTACAGTAATTTGTTCATCAATATCACATCACTTTATGATATTATAAACTCACTTGTTATTACTTTTAGAAATTTGAACTGGCATTTGATTAACACTATCACATCACTGTATGGTATAATAAACTTGTTATTGCTTTCAGGAATTTTAACTGGCATTTGATAAAGTCATTTTCCTTGGGTAGAGCAGTTGATCCCTGTTTGGAGATGAATCCCTCTACTACATGAATTCCAAAGTAGGGTTATCTTAATCCAAGCAAATTAATGCAATCTTGTTCAGTTGGAGAGGAAAATGCCTTCAGGACGAATCCTTGATATTAAGAGCACTGGTCTAAACACGTAACTATTATAATGCAGTAGTTTATTTACATGAAGTTGTAATGTATTTCTTTCTCATGAGTGGATGTTGCACATGATATTATGCACTTTTTCGATAAGTGAAATCATATTTTAATAAAATCTCAGTTTTAACCAAATGTTTTATTCTAACCTTAGGTGGTGCAGTTCATTAACTGTTAAGGAAAAATTGATTTGTGAAGCAAGTGCATTCCCAGTACTAGAGTATGGTTGTTTAACATCATCTTCATTGACGGCATTAGGTTTTGTCTGCCTCAAGCTTTTGTTTCCTTGCTGATACAATTTAAAATAAAGTTTTGGGTATTATGGTTTTATTATTAAGTAGTTTAATCACACTGCTAAGAAAAAAAATTTATTCCCATGAAGCTACTCGAGAACATATTAGTAGCTTGGTTACTGTTGTTGAAATAGATAAATTGCGTTTTTTACATGGACATCTAAGCGTAAAAGGCCTCTTAGTGATATTGGGGTGGTTCAGGGAACTGAGAATGAATCTTAACATTTTTTTTTTACTGTACTAAGCCATTCTCATGAGTGATGCAGCCATGCCAAGTCTGATTTTAGTAACATTTACTTAAAATGTCACCATTCAAAAAGTTAGCTTTGTCGGGAGGGGATTCAGGAAGGCCCCTGCCAGGGAAGGACCCAGCACCTATAGTAGGTTAGATTAATTGTGATTCCCAAACCTATTTTTTCAATTTGATGTCCTTGGAGAGGTTGAGCTGGGTGCAGGTGCCTTGGGAGAGAAGGTTCCCTTCCCAGCCAAAACCCAAGATTAGGTTACGTTGATCACTACCCTATTATTTCAATTAATAGCATCTTAGGTTATATCAGGCAGTTGTGTCCTGACTCTTCCTCTCCAAAACCAACCTCTGCCAGCCATCCAAGTAATGTTCTAGAGCCTTAAGCTATTAGGTTAAATGCCTCTGTATTTAACTCGTTCTGCTCTTACACATAACCTGGAAAGGTAAAATAAATGAACAAAGAACAATAATTTCGGGGTTTATCCGTGACCAAAATAATTCCCGTATCCAGTTTAGTTTTGTTGCAACTAAAATTCTCAATCCTATTTTCCTTATATTTCCGAACCTCCGAGGCGAGCGGCACCTGTAGAAAGGTACTATACATCTTTAAAATATTTGCATCTAGAATTTCATGCTCTTTTCATAGACTGAAAGACACTTTAATTTTAAAAAACTTAATTTTCTGAACTTTATTATGCAGTTCAGTGTCATCTGTGTTTAAAATGAACTGCAATCTTGAAAATGTTACTAAGAAAAGATTTGAAAGATGGCTACCCGAATCATGCAGTTCCCTTCGGATATCGAATGGTGTTGACAGGTTTGGTAGTTGTCATAATTACTCTGTGGACATGATTTATCTATTCAACTAGTGCCTTTTTAGCTGGGAGGGGGAGGTTTTGTCGACTGCATTAAAGGAATGCGAAAAATGAACAAAAAAAGTTTAATTGTTGTGCCAGTGTACAGGAAATTGCTGGATTACTAAG
The DNA here is from genome assembly GCF_015104395.2 of Macrobrachium nipponense. Classification (NCBI taxonomy): domain Eukaryota; kingdom Metazoa; phylum Arthropoda; class Malacostraca; order Decapoda; family Palaemonidae; genus Macrobrachium; species Macrobrachium nipponense. The sequence goes on from NC_087212.1 coordinate 3,445,003, forward strand.
TACCAATGGCAGCCAGAGACCTTCCCACAACTTCTGGAAGATCAGGCATGGAAAAGGCGAGTATTATTAAGCTTTACTTCATATTACCTAAGTTTGTAACATCAGTTGTGGGCCATTTTATCCATATTCACAAATATCAATCGCAAGTAGTCCGTTGTGATGAATGAAGTAGGCTCGATACATTAATTTTGATATGTTAGTAAACCGATTTCAGTGTAACTTGAAAGATTACTGAAAATAGATTCTCGTGTTTAACTTTTGTCACTTTATTTATTTAGAATTTTCGTATATTTTTATTTGGAATTGTCGTATAGAATTTGCCCTTGGTATGTAGTTATTTCTTGGTTTTGATCGAAGATGAGCTTATATCATAATTGGTGCAGTTCGTCAACGACAAGGAAAATTATAATTTTTATTAAAAGTAATTGCTGCCTCAGCTGCATTAATTTTTTTTATAGGTCCTTCTCTATTAGCAATGAGAAAACAAATAGAAAAATAGGAAGAACCTATATAAAAATTAATGCAGCTGAGGCAGCACATACTTTTTTTTAAACATGTTTATACCTAAGAGGGTTTACTAACAGCATACGAAAATTATAATTATTTTATGTAGGTAAGGCCGTTATAGCTCAGACATTTTTTCCCCTTATCACAATTGTATATATTTAAAGAGGATGGATTTTTTTTTATTGTGCAATTGTATCTCTGACAAATAAAATTCACTTGGTTAGTCTAACTTTATATAAAACTCGTCTCATAGTATATTAAAGTGCATAAGGATTTTACTTTCATCCCCGTGAAGCTGATGGGAACAGGCTTATTCGGACCTTGGCTGATTCGGACCATGTACTGGCTCATTCAGACCTTTGTCCAGGCTTATTCGGACCTTCATATGATTGGCCGATTTTTCTATGCAGTTTTACCTCCCGAACAAGAATTTTAAGTAATATTCGGACGACTGTAATTAACCCCCAGGGGATCGCACTAAACACGGCGAAATACATTTGACGCTCCAATTCCTGATGGCTTTCGTATTCTCGGGGACGAACGATAGGGAATGTTAATATAGAAATACCCATTGCTATAATATAAAATTATTAGTATGGGTCCGAATCAGCCCAGCAAATGGTTCGAATCAGCCAAGACTAAGGTCCGAACCTGGTCCGAATCAGCCAAGGTCCGAATCAGCCTGCATCCAAGCTGATAACCTGATACTAAACTTAAGATATTCAGTACCAACCCTTCTTGGATAAAGATATTAAGGTAAACCGAAAAATCGGCATAATTTCGCATTATTTCGGCAGATTTATCTGATTATCTCATCCGTACTGGTTTATATATGTCATTTTATACATTTTTATCCAAACAGTTATATTGATAAATTATACCTGCCTGCGGCCGTTTCCTGTAGTAGTACGTTTACCCTCTTTTTTTTTAATTTTATTTCGAAAAATATTTGCACTGGATATATAATAGGTGTGTATGTGTACACACAGCAGTTACGAACACACATCAAATAAATCGCAAGAAACGGCAAGTCATGAAGGCATCAGAATGTCTGTGATGTCTGCCAAGATATGAGTTGGTTTTGTAATAACTCCAGATGCAGAGATGTACTCTTGGTCATCTCGTGGTGTGTGAGAAATGATGCTTGGTACATCCCAGAGGTACTAATTTGACCGGATATACTGTGTGTCACCTTGGCTATTACTAGTACCTGTATATTATTCAGGTGTCATATAGAGGAAGAGGTGATATAACTGAAGATTATTGTAAAAAGGTAACAATATATATGTATTGCCTCAAATAGGCTTTTGCTCCACCCCCAGGCTTCTTGTTTACAGTATAAGCCAGGAAGGTGTATAAAGTGATAATGGCTAGATAAAATTGACTTCTTTTTTTTTTTTTTTTCTTTTTTTTTGAGAAAACAAGAGTGAAAGTTGGATTTTGTAGGTCAGTTGAAAGTCGTAATATAATCTTAGTTATTGCCTTGTTTTCGCCTTATTCTACTTAAGAATAACAGGAAATTATGAGTCCATCCTTAGAATTTATCATTGATGATACCTTTACAATTTAACTCTAAAAATGAGGATATTTATTTTCTTGTCAAATAGAAATATCGCAATATTTTCTTCCCAAAACATAATATAACGAAGTATTTTCGGCGGAAACTAACTATACCCTGTTTTTTTCCATCTGTCCATCCTCCTGTGGTGTTTGCGCATGGTAACACTGCGTCCCGGGCTTTAAATAATATTCTATTTCGAATATTAACGGTGTAATTCGCATACACTAAATTATTAAAACACTCTTCAGTTGCAAATGTACACCCAGACATCCTTTTATTTACCTAAAATTTACACATAGCGTGACTATTTAAAGCCAAGGACGCAATGTTACCATGCGAAAACACCACAGGCGGATGGACAGATGGAAAAAAAAACTAGAACCAATAGGAACTATAATTATACTATATCATAATTTATGAATACATAAACTTTTAATTTAAGCCTTTCCTTTTGGGGGGTTTCTTGAAGTTTAGTGCTTAGTTAAGTCTAGAGTTTATCCACACGTTTATATAGTCTCTTCTTACCAGACGCCTAGTAAGCTAGCAAGCATTTTAACCTCCTGCCTCAGGATTGTCCAAGCTCACCGGTTGCTAGGCCTATCTAGAGCTTTCGGGTCCTCATATTTGTGCCCCCCCCCCCCCTCAAAGAAAAAAAACTATAGCTTTTTCTGGTCACATATAGGACTCGATATTACATCCGAGCATTTATTTTATTTTATTTTATTCATTTATTTCTTTTTTGTAGGTTTCAGCCAGTGTACCCTCTCAAGGAAGACGATAGCTATAAAGAGAGAGAGAGAGAGAGAGAGAGAGAGAGAGAGAGAGAGAGAGAGAGAGAGAGAGAGAGAGAGAGGGTGGGGAACGTCGGTTATGTGACCAGAATATACCTCTTTCTTAGCTGTTGGCTTCATTTTTCCAGTTGGTGCTTTCTTATGAGAATGATGATAGACCAATAGGTCACTTTCAGGATATAATATGTTCCTTCGGTAATCATGTGCCCTTCATCATCTCCTTCAGCTCTCTCTCTCTCTCTCTCTCTCTCTCTCTCTCTCTCTCTCTCTCTCTCTTCACAAACGTATGTCATCAGAAGTCGGAAGAAGAAAAAAACAGAATACTGCAAAGCCCTTTCGTGTTATTGATCACACGTCTGCATGGCGTCTCATGACTAGCAAGTTTTAACTCTCTCTCTCTCTCTCTCTCTCTCTCTCTCTCTCTCTCTCTCTCTCTTAAGTAATCGAAAGTGAGGGGGACTTTATATGTATAATGTATGCATTTATGTGTATATACATATACTCATATTGCACATGTATATATATATGTATATATAAAGGTTTTTTGCCACGAAGGAAAAAATGAAAAAGCGAGATAGCCGAGTACTTTCGGTCCAGTAAAGGGTCCGAACAGGACCGAAAGTACTCGGCTATCTCGCTTTTTCATTTTTTTCCTTCGTGGCAAAAAACCTTTATTTATACATAGCATCACGTTTTATATACTTCGTGATCAAGTTATTCATATATGTGTGTATATATATATATATATATATATATATATATATATATATGTATATATATATAGATATATATATATATATATATACATATATATATATATATATATATATATATATATATATATTATATATATACACACACACACATTACCTACTTGAAGAGAGAGAGGCAGCAGTCTCTGAAATATAGTAGTACTACTAACTATATATTTTTGGCCTTTTTATGGGCTTCTTTTGATATATATATATATATATATATATATATATATATATATATATATATATATATATGTATGTATGTATGTGTTGCAGAGCATTAGAGGCAATGATACTGAAGTATGTGATAAGTATGTATTCATGAATGTATGTGTACATGTATATATAGAGCTAAGCGCAGGAAAACGCCGACATTTTCTTAAAGAAAATTATTGTTGTATTGGCCGCTGTATACCCTGAAATAATGCAAATGCGAGGATTCCTGTAGTCTTCCTTTTCGCGTTGCAAGGTGAATCTCTCGCGCGGAATAAATAATTAATCGATTGGCCTTGATTTCGTGCGCTTGAAT
>NC_087212.1:3449645-3464645 GCF_015104395.2 Macrobrachium nipponense
AAGTTAAAAGGTTCAGCCAAATAACTTCTGCCCAAAGATTAAATTCAAGATTCCAGAGGTCGTTTCTTTCCACACGACCTCAAAAGACGTTTAAAATATTGTCATGGTGAATCATTCCAGGTCTTGCTGAACTCCAGAATTGTTGCTAAGATTTTTTCCCCCATGGAGTGACGTTGTTGTTTAATCCAAGGTTGGGCTGGTTTTTTGGAACTGTAATATAAGTGAGTCCAAAAATATTCTATTGGGAACCTTGTTATTTTTTTTAGTGATGATTTAAAAAAAATACTTGCATCAATGGTTTTATTGGTATTGTGTTACTATTATGTTTTCTGGGTATTGGCAAAATTTAAACTTCATACAAAAATTACACATCTGTGTTAACCAACGTACAAAAGTGACACATTTGTGTTAACCAATTAAAAAATGCCACATTTGTGTGAACCAACATACTAAAAAAATGACACATTTGTGTAACCAACATACATGAAAAAAATACACATTTGTGTTAACTAACATACAAAAAAAATGACACATTCGTGTTAACCAACATACAAAAGTGACACATTTGTGTTAACCAACATACAAAAAAATGACACATTCGTGTTAACCAACATACAAAAGTGACACATTTGTGTTAACCAACATACAAAAAAATGACACATTCGTGTTAACCAACATAAAAAAATGACACATTCGTGTTAACCAACATACAAAAAAATGACACATTTGTGTTAATTAATATACAAAAAATTACACATTTGTGTTAACCAACATACAAAAGTGACACATTTGTGTTAACCAACATACAAAAAAATGACACATTTGTGTTAACCAACATAAGAAAATTACACATTTATGTTAACCAACATAAGAAAATGACACATTTATGTTAACCAACATAAAAAAATGACACATTTGTGTTAACCAACATACAAAAAAAATGACACATTTGTGTTAACCAACATACAAAAAAAATGACACATTTGTGTTAACCAACATACAAAAAAATTACACATTTGTGTTAACTAACATACAAAAATGCTACAATTGTGTTAACCAACATACAAAAAAATGCCACATTTGTGTTAACCAACCTACAAAAAGGACACATTTGTGATAACCATCTTAGAGTACATATTTTTGTTAACCAAAATACAAAAAATTGCACATTTGTGGTCACCAACATACAAAAATGACACATTTGTGTTAACCAACATACAAAAATGACACTTGTGACATTGACAGCTTATATGATCTCGAAATTATGGATGAAGCTATCTTCACGTTAATGGCTGTATTGCTTTTGTTAATTCCATGCAATATTGATAGTATTGCAAGAGAATTGCCGTGCTATTCTATCCAGAATTGGATAGATTCCTATTGTAATCAAGAGTTTCAGGAAAATAGAAAGCTTAATGTTGAGGTCCGGTTCATGTTTTAGGCACCTGGAGCAAAAGTATCTCATTCCTAAGAAGGTAAAAGGTAACGACACTACAGAGGGTATTGGGAATGGGGAAAAGACCAGCTGCGTAACCCTTAGAGTTTAGCGTTTAACGAAATATCTGTAAAAAGGTGATTCTGGCGCAGGAAACTGCGCAAGTTTAACTGAGTATATTCCTTCCATAAATTCAGTTTGTGATTGATTGAAATAAATGACAGTTTGTTCCTACACGATATACAAACCCTCGGTCCTATACAATAAGATGTACTTGCGGCGTAGCAGCTAGTATATCCTATTGTACAGGAACTCGGGTTTGTATAGTTAGGAAAAATACAATTTATTTTCAAAAACTGTGATTTTATGGTAGTGACTGAATCGGAGTATGGCCTCCTTTGTCACAAGCAATTCGTATCGCCTTCTTCGGCCTTACCTTACAGACCTTACATCTTGTTCGGGTTGCCCCAGGTCCCTCAGTGTGAGGCACCTCTAATGTCTACCAGAGAGTTGCTAGTACATCTTCCGGTATATTTTGCATCTTCCAATCTTGGATGGTCTGGATGCAGTTTAGATATTTGTCGAGTTATTCTTAAACACATCTACGCTCACTCCTGATATATTCCTCGATGAGCTGGCAACGCATTGAATAGACGCTGCATTATCGATGCTGTGCGTAGTGGATTAATGTCCTGTGTGCTTTCCGTATTTTTCCTGGTATATTTTTTTTTTGGGCACTATTAATCTACCTCTGCTTGCTCTTTCTGATATTTTTAGTTCCATGATATTTTCTGCTATTCCTTCTATCTGTTTCCATGCCTGAATTATCATGTAGCGTTCTCTTCTCCTTTCCAGACTATATAATTTTAAGAATTGTAGTCTTTCCCAGTAGTCTAGGTCCTTAACTTCTTCTATTCTAGCTGTAAAGGACCTTTGTACACTCTCTATTTGTGCAATATCCTTTTGATAGTGTGGGTACCATATCATATTGCAATATTCAAGTGGACTACGAACATATGTTTTATAAAGCATAATCATGTGTTCAGCTTTTCTTGTTTTGAAGTGCCGTAACAAACATTCCCATTTTTGCTTTACTATTTTGCCAACAGAGTTGCTATTTGATCATTGCATAACATGTTCCTATTCATCATCACACCAAGGTCTTTAACTGCTTCCTTATTTGTGATGGTCTCATTATTAGGTCCCTTATATGCATATAGCTTTCTTTCTCTGTCTCCATAATTTATTGATTCAAATTTATCAGAGTTAAATTACCATCCTATTTACCTCTGCCCAATCATATACTTTGTAAGGTCTCTTTGTAGAGCGTTCCTATCTTCATCACAAGTAATTTCTCTACTTATTCTTGTGTCATCTGCGAAACTACTCACTACCGAATCCTTAACATTATTGTCTATGTCTTCAATCATAATAACAAACAGTATTGCAGCTAACACCGTACCTTGCGGCACACGGATATTACCTTGGCTTCATCCGATTTCTCGTCGTTTGCAATAACTATCTGTTTTCTGTTGTGTAAAAATTCTTTTAACCATCTTCCTACTTTATCCACGATATTGTGTTTTCTAATTTTCTTCGCTAATATATTATGGTCTACTTTATCAAAAGCTTTTGCAAAGTCTAAATAAACCACATCTGTTTCATTTCCGCTTTTCATATTTTTGAATATGTTTTCACGGTGGACTAACAGTTGGGTTTGTGTACTTTTTCCGGGTACGAAACCATGTTGTCCGTTATTAAACAAATTATTTTTTTATAAAGTTAAATGTTTCATAATATTTTTCTTCATTACCCTTTCATACACTTTCATTATATGTGATGTTAGACTCACAGGCCTATAATACTTGCCTCTAGTCTTGATCCACTTTTGAAAGTAGGGGTAATATACGAATATACTAAGTGCTCATCATATATCTTGCCTGTATCTACACTTTGTCTTAATAATATTGCAAGTGGCTTTGCGATAGAATGAAAACTACTTTCTTTAACAAAATAGCAGAATTCCATCAGGCCCTGCAGCAGCTCCATTTTTAATTTCATTAATAGCCTGCACAATATCAGCTTCATTAATATCTATGTCAGCTAAATATTCACTATTTTCATCCCTTATTCTATATCATTATCTTCATTATCTATTCTAGGGTGAATTCTCTCTTATATCGTTCTGCCAGTATGTTGCAAATTTCCTTTTTTTCATTCGTTAATCTCCCTTCAATTCTCAGAGGGCCTATTTCTATTCTTCTTTTATTCATCTTCTTCGCATATGAGTATAATAGTTTGGGGTTTTGCTTGATATTATAATAGGTTTTTCTTACCAAGTCCCGTTTTTGCATTTTCTTTTGATTGTAATCTTTGTTCTGCATTTTTCTATCTACTTTTTAGTTCTATAACTTTCCATGCATTTTTTCTTTTGCAAGACCTTTTTTCCACTTTCTGATTTTCTGGAACAAGATTCTTCTGTCTCTTGGTATGCATGAATGATGTTTACTTTTCTTCTTCGGTATATATTTTTCCACTATTATCTCCAATATTTTATATAATATCCCTGTATTTACCCTTATGTCATCACTTACGAAAATGTTATCCCAATCTTTGTTAATTCTTCATTAATTTTTCTGACCATTTTATATTTTTACTGTAGAAGTTGTATTTTTCCATATCCTTCCCACTTTTTCATTTCTTGCTTATCTCTATTTTCACTTGCTTTGGAATGAACTGTTAATTCTATGACATTATGGTCTGAAATACTCGCATTATAAACTATTATTTCTTTAACATAATTCATCTCGTTCACAAATACTAGGTCTAAAGTATTTTCCTTTCTTGTTGGCAGGTGATTTATTTGTTGAATGTTGTATTCTAGTAGCATATCTAATAGCTTTTCAAATTGCCTCTTATCTTCTGCACTACTATTACTCTCTTTTTTATATGTATAAGTACAACCACAATCTCCTATTCGTTCTTTCCATTCTACGAAAGGAAAGTTGAAGTCACCAGATAGGAGAATAGTCCAGTCCTTGCGAGAGAGAGAGAGAGAGAGAGAGAGAGAAGAGAGAGAGAGATGAGAGAGAGATGAGAGAGAGAGAGAGAGAGAGAATGACGAAGAATTTTTGGGGCGCTACCTTTCATGTCCTTTAGAAAGTGTTGAAACACTGGTGTCGCCTGAGGGTTACACTGTAACACACATACACACAAAAGCTACACAACAATCTAAGAGAGGTGGCAGGCCAAGAATAACACGAAAAACGAAAGCTGAAGAAGAAGAAGAAGTTCTAGTAACTCGTTCTTGGCGGTCTTGATCTAGTTTCTGGTTATTTAGTTTTATCGTTCCAAGTCTCCATGGTTGGAAAATCGGTCGGATTCTCTCTCTCTCTCTCTCTCTCTCTCTCTCTCTCTCTCTCTCTCTCCCAAGGTCGGATGTGAAGGAACGCCACAACTAGTCGTTTTAATCTAGTTTCGGGTTATATTATTTTACTGTTCCAAGTTTCCATGATTGGAAAATTGGTTGGATTCTCAATCTCTCTCTCTCTCTCTCTCTCTCTCTCTCTCTCTCTCTCTCTCTCTCTCTTCAAGGTCATATGTGAAGGAACGCAACTATGCGTAGTGATAAACGTAAAAATTCCTCTTAGAAAATAGTTCATATTTTTTTATTTCTTGTAAATTGATGGTATGTTCACTTAGTGATGGGTTGGTCAAATCTGTAGTATTGTTTTTTTTTATAGATAAATCGGAAGATATTTTAGCCTTGCGGTCATCTTCATCTTGCAATGATGTGGAAGTTGCATAAAATGTAGCGTAGATCTCGACTGAGGTAGTATAAAAAAAGTATAACAAGAATTTAATGTTTTTCGAAGGAAACCACACAAAATCTTGCATATTTTCAAACGTTTTTCCCAAAAAGTTTATTTTCAGTTCATTAGTACACAATTTTAATAGATTCACAAGGAATTTTTACTGTTATACATCTTGATTCGCTAGCTTCAGTTTTGACTGACCCTACGATATGCTTTCCCCTTAGGGGGTCAGTGCCACCAGTCCGCCTCATGCGGTGTGCTGTAGGCATTACTTAAGGTTCTCTGCGGCGTCCCTTCGGCCCCTAGCTGCAACCTCTTTTATTGCTTTTACTGTAACTCCGTTCATATTCTCTTTCTTCCATCTTGCTTTCCACCCTCTCCTAAATATTTCCTCCTGTTACTATCAATTTCCGTTTCAGCGCTGAATAACCTTATAGGTCCCAGCGATTGGCCTTTGGCCTTAAGGTCTACTTCCTATCTGTCCGTCGACAGCATTAAAGTTCTTTTGTTTACCACGGTTTCGTTTAATTCAGAATATTAATTATACCCCTGCCCTCACTCGGGAAAGAAAACACCCTTTGACTTCGTAATTTGCTGACTAAGCACATTTTTGTCAACACCGCGATTTATCATCTTGCTTGGCGGTCCCAACTTTTTTATTTTTTCTCCATTAAATAACTTTGAAAATAGTTTCAACTTCGCCATTTCTTCTCTTAACTTTGTGTTCATCCTCCAAGTAGAGTTTCGTGTCCAGGTATCAAGTCCTTTTTTGAGTCGTACCCCTAATAAGGCGCTGCTCTTTGACCCTTCGCAACTCACCGCAGACTAGCTACTGGTGTATTCTCTCTCTCTCTCTCTCTCTCTCTCTCTCTCTCTCTCACACACATGCACACACACTCAGTAAAATGAGTAAATGTTGAAGTAAGTATATGATCTCAGTAAGGTAAAACCCTCTCCTCTCTCTCTCTCTCTCTCTCTCTCTCTCTCTCAGTAAAATAGGTAAATGCTGAAGATGAAATATATGTAATATCTCAGTAAGGATGTCTCTCTCTCTCTCTCTCTCGCGCACTGTCTCTTTCTCTCTCTCTCTCTCTCTCTCTCCTGAAAAATTAAAATGCTTACTTTCTTTGTCACTTTTCTGTTCTTAGTTTATAAGAACTCAGATTCTTCTGTATTTTGTATCTTCAACTCGCTCGTTCCTACGGCATTAAAGCGAGTATTATATTTTTTTATATATATTGCATAGTATAAGCAATAGACTCTACTAGTATACATCTTTAGTCGCATTTCTCTATTCCATTTTACAAATTATATCTAATTGATTTATCTTCTTGCCTTTAAAAGTCGTTCTTGCATCAACTAGTGACAAAGGATATCAATACTTTTCAGTTACTACATTCACTTTCAAGATTATAAAACCCTCCCGCCCCCCCACCCCCCCCCGGCCCCGCAGCATTATTCCACAATCTGAAGCTCCGTTTTTATTATTATATATTAGGCTTTCAGACCAAAATGATAAATATTATTACGATAAAATTCGGCTTAAGGTGACGCATTTGTGTGGAACCTCAACTCTATAGGAAGATTAATACTAATATCCTTGGTGGAAACAGATCAGTATCGAACTTGGTAGCTACGCCTTTAAAAAAAAAAAAAAAAAAAAAAAACACACACACACAAATCAGAGAACAAATACATTGAAGAAATCCACGTACAGTTTCCAAGCGTCATGGTCCCGATTCAGTGCGGAGATTCAGTGTGGAGCTTCACACTGACGAAGGTGCGTGACGCCCAGAAACTGTATGTGGATTTTGTCAATATATTTGTTCTCCAATTCGTGAGATTTTTTTTTTTTTTTTTTTTTTTTTTTTTTTTTTTTTTTTTTACCAGTACCGATGATTCGTATGAATGTCGTTACAGATCTGTCCTGAGAAACATTTCATGATCGATAAACTATTATTCTGGCTTAAAACGTAATGCAATAATTGTGAAATAGGAATGGCCCCTTTTTCTCATACTGAATCTGACGTTTATCAGACTTTATTTCTGTATTTTTCATCACACCATCTCTGTCTTCTTCGTAAATAACACCATGATATTCTATGGAAGTTTAAATTACAAGTCAATGGCCCGTATGGTTGGCTTATTCCGTATGAATTGGGTTCGTCATCTTCTGAATAATAATAATGACAACTATATAATTAAAAAATACTCATAGTAGCATGGGTCTTAAAATGGAGACGTAAATCCACAGTTATGTATATGTAACATTTATTGAAAGATAAATCTGTTCAGAGAACAAAAAAAAAGATTCCCGAAAGCTCTCTATACAAAATTTATTTTTAAATATAAATATATGTAGTACTATACATAACTGTGGAGTTGTTCTCCTAATAATATGTTATTATTATTGTTGGGTAGCAATCTCAATTACTACTGTTTCCATCAGTTTATTATTGTCGACTTTAAAGAACATTATTATTATTATTATTATTATTATTATTGCTGCATCAGCTGCATTTAACAAAAATAAAGTCTCGTTCCAATATTATTATTATTATTATTATTATTGAAAGATATTGCTGCATCATCTGCATTTAACAAAAATAAGGGTCTCCTTTCATAATTATTACTTTTTATTTATTATTATTATTATTATTATTATTATTATTATTATTATTATTATTATAATTATTATTGTTATTATTATTATTATTATTATTATTATTATTATTATTGAAAGATATTGCTGGATCAGCTGCATCAACAAAAATAAGCGTCTCCTTCCAATATATCAATTATTATATTATTATTATTATTATTATTATTATTATTATTATTATTAATATTGAAAGATATTGATGCATCAGCTGCATTTACAAAATTATTATTGAAAGATATTGCTGGATCAGCTGCATCAACAAAAATAAGGGTCTCCTTCCAATATTATTATTATTATTATTATTATTATTATTATTATTATAATATGAAAGATGTTGATGCATCAGCTGCATTTACAAAATATTATTGAAAGATATTGCTGCATCAGCTGCATCAACAAAAATAAGGTCTCCTTCCCAATATATTATTATTATTATTATTGTTTTGTTAAAAATGACTGCTGTTCAGCACTATTAATCTTATAAAGAGTCTTCTCTATCTTTTCTGATGACGGCTTTCTCGTTGTTGCTTAGACTGGCGAGCAACGCACCAAAGGGCATGTAAAAATTTCGGTTGAGTCATATGATTTATTATTGCTTATACAATCTCTCTCTCTCTCTCTCTCTCTCTCTCTCTCTCTCAACGCGACGTTTCCTCCTGATCGACAGGAACATTATCAAGCGATAACTGCTGAGGGACTGAATTCCAGTGTTGTTGTTGTTGTTTTTGATTTAGCTGACGCTTGTGTCAGCACGGGCTCTTGCTCACAGAGCAGCCCGTAACTCAGGATGGTGAGAGGTGGTAATGGTAGGATATGGTTCTTTATTTGGTGATAATGCGTGAGTTGATGAGTGTGATATTGAAAAGAAACTTTTGATGGGTAAGGTTGTCCAACCTTTTTAAACCCTAAGGTGCCCTTCAGTAGTAGGAAAAGTGCAATAGTAGTGATTTAGTGTGCAAGTCAGAGAGGCCAACAGATGAGAAGAAGGAAGGGTATGAGTCTGAGAAAAAAGATTGCTAGTCAGTTAGCTTGTGAGGTCCACAAAACATTTCCTTATTCCGTTCCTATTCCGAGTGATGGTAGTGTGTGTTGTTTGATGCATGAGGCTGAAGGAATGCTGTGCATGAGGTGAGGTAGTGATGGAGGATGTCAGAGTCGGGGCTTTGCTTTGGATGTTGGGTGATGTAGGTTGATGTTGGCTGTCTTGTGTCAGTCATGCACTGGGTGGATGTTTTTGTTATTCTGTGTTTTGTGGTTTGTTTGTGAGTGGATAGGGATGGCAGGGGAGTGAGGGGGGGTCTTGACTGATGTCCCCCGAGATTCTGCTATTTAGGAGTTTTTGCACCTACCTTGGTGGTGGGTAGGAGCATAGGAAGCCTGTAAGCTGTTGGGTGTTGTTTAGGATGTGTCTCGTTATTTGAGTGACTGATTGTGATCTCCTTCATGACTTTGTCTTAGTTGTTGTGTTTCTGGCAGTGTAATATATAGTTTCCAGTGTTCTTCTGTATTTGTTTCGCAGTATTTACATGGTTTAGGGTTGTTTTCTATTTTTGCCATGTGCATTGGTATCGAACCTAGACGGTGTATTATTACCGCTAGTGCTCGTGTCATGTTTCTTTCGGTATGCTGTGTGGTTGAAGTTGTGTGGTGTCTGCATACCATTTTGCAGTCTTGGAGCCTCCGAAGATGGCTCTCCTGATTTGCTTTCCTCCTGTGTTTGGCAGTATGCTGCTGCTATGCTTTTTAGTTGGGTTAGTGAGAGGTTTATTTTGATGTTGACATTGTTTATGTGTAGCCGCTTTTTGCCAGGGAATCAGCTTCCTCATTTCCTTGTATTCCAACATGGCTCGGGATCCAGTGAGAGTTATTTGTCTGTTTCTGCTTTGATGGAGTTTTGCCAGTGCCCATATGCTCGTTAGGAGTTTGATATTTTCCTTTGCTTTGCCTTTTGTGATGGCTTGTATTGCTCCTTTCGAGTCGGTGTGTATTGTAGTGTTGCCCAGTCTGTGTTGGGAGTCTTCTAGTGCTTTGGCGATAGCTATCAGCTCGTCTGTAGTGTGGAGGCATTGTCGGAGAGCCTCCAGCTTCCTTTGAGTGTTGTTGAGTAGACCCCTGCTGCTGCTGCTGGGACGCTGAGGTCTACTGATCCAAGCTGGTAAAATATATGGTTTGTGGCAGGGCAGTTCGTCAACTGTATGCTTCTTGTGCTGCTTGCTTTAACTGTTGGGTGGTGCATGCTTCCTTGCTTGCTGGAAGAATTGTGTAGTTTGTGTTAAAAGGTTCTGGTTCCCAGGGTGCTGATTCTGTGTATTCACTGAGGGGGTGTCTTCCCTGATGGCTGCAGCATGATTTTGCATGCCTACTCTTCTCAGTGTATCTAGAAGTCTCCAGCATATGTTTGGGAGGGTCTAGCTCTTCATGGAGATTAATGCATTTCCTGATCTCCTTTTTGAGTGGACAGTCTCTGTCATTTTTTAAGGTTTTTAATTTTTAGCAGGATGGATGTGTTTCTCTGATCTATCCTATGAGTCAGAGATTGTAGTTTTGTTTCATGTCTCAGGATGCATAGGTTGGTCCACATTGGTGCTCCTGTAATGAGTCTTAAGCATTGTTTTTGGATTACCTCAAAACTTTTTTGTTCAGTGCTTGTGAGATTAGTGAGGACTGGTGCGGCATACTCTACTGTTGATCTTATTGTCTGTATGTAGAAAATTCTGAGGGCATGGTATACGGCTCCCTGCCTTAGCGAGGTGATTCTTTTCATGGCGTTTTGTCTGCATTTGATCTTTTGTTTAAGTGTTTCTATTTCTTTGTGTGGTGAGAGCTGTATGTTGATGTTGACTCTAGGTACATGAAGTTGTCTACCCATTCGATGGGTCCCATGAGTTGTATTGGGTTCAGGTCTGTATTGTATTTGATTGCCATTGCCTTGGTTTTTTGCCGTGTTGATTTTTAGTCCTAGGACTGTGCATTTGTTTTCAATCTGTGTTATCGCGATTTGCATGTGTTGGTGGGCTCTATGCCTGTCTGTGCTGACCAAGCACACATCATCTGCATATATGGAATTTCAACTCCATTTGGGAAGTTGCTGTCGGCTAATTTCTCCATTAGTATATTGAAGAGGAAGGGGCTGAGTATTCCTCCTTGAGGTGTTCCATTTTCCAGACTGAGGAATTCGGAGGTTGCTCCTTGAAAGGTGACTCTGGCTTGTCTGTTTTGCATGTATCTTTTGGTCCATGCTAGAAGGAAGGTTGCCTTTAACCCGTCTTGTTGGCTAAGGCTGCAGGATAGCAGCTGCAC
Source organism: Macrobrachium nipponense (assembly GCF_015104395.2). Classification (NCBI taxonomy): domain Eukaryota; kingdom Metazoa; phylum Arthropoda; class Malacostraca; order Decapoda; family Palaemonidae; genus Macrobrachium; species Macrobrachium nipponense. The sequence continues at coordinate 3,460,858 of NC_087212.1, forward strand.
TTGCAAGTTCGTAGGCTTTTTCTAGGTCGAGAAATACTACGATTGCTTTCTTGTTATTTATTGTGGCCATCACATCTGCTAGACATTCCTGTGTGCCTATCCCCTCTTTGTAGGCATATAAGCGGTGGTGTAAGTAAGGGCCCTGTTTTCCACAGCAGTCTGTTTAACACCATTCTCTCTGCCGTCTTTTCTGTGCAGCTGATGAGAGAAATGGGTCTGTAGGCGTTGGGCTCCTTTGTTTGGGAATTGGTTTGTGTGTTTTGTTGGTTCCATTGTGTGGGTCTGATCTGCTCTGTGTACGTTCTGTTTATTATGTGGAGATGCACTGTCTTTGCTGCGTTTCCCATGTTTTTTTTAACATGCTATATGTAAATATGTCTGCTCCTGGTGCTGGTCTGTTCCTTTTGGAAGGGCTTTGTCAAGTTCTTTCATTGTGAATGGTGTGTCCGTGTCATCAGAATTGCTGCAGGCTGTATTGATGATTCTCCATCTTCCAGGATTGAGTGCCATTCGTCTTTCTCGTGGACTGGTGGTAGGTGAATTGATTTGGTTCTGTCTGCAAAGTGTTGTGCTAGTCTGTTTGCTTCAGCTAGAGGGTTGGGATGGTGTGCCTGTGTTGCCTGGTCTTCCTGATACCTTGTTGAACCACTTGAACATCTTTGCAATGGGCGTCATTCGAGTGGTTTTTTTTGAGCACCATTTTAGCCAGGTTTCCTGCTTAACCTCCTTAGCAGTTTGGGCTGCGTGTTCACGACTTCTCTTAGGATCGTGTGCAACTCGTCGGTGGGGTTCCTTCTGAATAATTTCCTTATTCTGTTTACTCTTGAGTTCATTTCTTTGATTCTAGAGTTGTAGTACCAACTGTCCTCCTTGTGTGGGGTTGCATTTTTTTTCTGAAGGCTTTCTTTGGCATGGAAATGTTTGCTGCGTTGTGCAGGCTCTCTAACAAAGTCCTGTTGGAGCGTGCATAATTATATTGTTATTATTATTATTATTATTATTATTATTATTATTATTATTATTGAAAGATATTGCTGGATCAGCTGCATCAAAACAAAAAATAAGCGTCTCCTTTCCAATATCAATTATTATTATTATATTTATTTATTATTATTATTATTATTATTTTATTATTATTAATATTGAAAGATTATTGATGCATCAGCTGCATTTACAAAATTATTATTGAAAGATATTGCTGGATCAGCTGCATCAACAAAAATAAGGGTCTCCTTCCAATATAGTATTATTATTATTATTATTATTATTATTATTATTATTATTATTATTATTATTATTATTGAAAGATGTTGATGCATCAGCTGCATTACAAAATTATTATTGAAAGATATTGCTGCATCAGCTGCATCAACAAAAATAAGGGTCTCCTTCCAATATTATTATTATTATTATTATTTGTTTTGTTAAAAATGACTGCTGCTTCAGCACTATTAATCTTATAAAGAGTCTTCTCTATCTTTCTGATGACGGCTTCTCGTTGTTGCTTAGACTGGCGAGCAACGCACACCAAAGGGCATGGTAAAATTCGGTTGAGTTCATATGATTTATTATTGCTTATACAATTCTCTCTCTCTCTCTCTCTCTCTCTCTCTCTCTCTCTCTCTCTCTAACGCGACGTTTTCCTCCTGATCGACAGGACATTATCAAGCGATAACTGCTGAGGGACTGAATTCCGTGTTGTTGTTGTTGTTGTTTAAGATTAAGCTGGCTTGTGCCAGCACGGGCTCTTGCTCCACAGAGCAGCCCGTAATTCATATTAGTATGAGATGTGAGATGCTTAGGATATGCAATCTTTATTGGTGATCAATGAATGATGTGGTGAAGGTGATTTGATATTGAATGAAGGATTTGATGGGCAAGGTTGAAACCCTTTAAACCCTAAGGTACCCTTCAGTCGTAGGAAAAGCTGGATAGTAGTAAGTGTTGGCTAGTAGGAGACCGAACAACAGATTGGAAGAATGAAGGTTTGAGTTGTAGGCACAGTTAGCTAGTAAGGTAGCTCGTGAATTTCTGAGACATGTGTTCTTTTCCGGTCCGCTTTCTTTGGGTGTGTGATGTCTGGTGAGTGTGGTGGATGGATAGTGATGAGCGTGCGGGGAGGGGTGATGAAGGAGGCAAGAGGTGAGTGGGGATGTCTGTTAAGGAGGTTTGTCTTCTTTTGTCTTGCATGTTATGTGGGTTAGGTTGGGATGTGGTAGTGGTCATGATTGTTGGCATCATGTGCTGTCAGTCAGGGTTGTGTTCTGTTCCTACCTAGGTGGTGGGTAGGAGCATAGGAAACCTGCTAATTCATGGGTGTTTGCTAGAATGTGCTTTGTGATTTGAGTGGTTGTGCGTTCATTTTCCTATGTGCCTATCTCTTAGTTGCTCCGTTTCTGGACAGTCTAAGAGTAGTGTTCTAGAGGTTCTTCTGGAATTCTTTCGCAGTACTTACATGGCCTGGGATCCGCCTACTATCTTTTGCCAAGTGCATTGGTATCCCAGCCTTAGACGATGAATTAGACTGCTAGTGCTCTTGACATATCTTTGGGAATGTCATGTGGTTGCAGACTGGTGTGTCCTACATACCACTTTGCAGTGTTAGAGCCTCCAAAGACCGCTCTCCTGACTTTGATTTCTTCTTGCACTTGACAGTATGCTGAGGCTTTGCTTTTAAGTTGAGTCAGTGAGTGGCTAAGAATTTTAAACCTATGTTGTAATGTGCAACCCACTCTTTGCTAGGGAGTCTGCTTCCTCATTTCCTTGGATTCCTATGTGACTTGGAATCCAGTTGAGAGTAATCTGTCTGTTTCTGATTTGGTGGATGTTAGCAATTGCCCATATACTTGTCAGGAGTTTTGTATATTTTCCTTTGCTTTGCCTTTTGTGATGGCTTGTATTGCTCCTTTTGAGTCGGTGTGAATAGTTTTGTGTTTCCTGGTTTGTGTTGAGAGTCTTCTAGCGCTTTAGCGATTGCTATCAGCTCAGTCTGTAGAGTGGAGGCGTTATCTGAGAGCCTCCAGCTCCCTTTTAGTGATGTTGAGTAGACTCCTGCTGCCGCTGCAGGAATGCTGAGGTCTACTGATCCATCTGTAAAGTATTCATTTGTGGCTGTCGTTTTCCTTACTGAATCTTGTGCTGCTTGTTTCAGCTTGTTGAACGGTGCATGCTTCTTTGCTTGACCGGTAGACTGTGTAGTTGATATTGAAGAGTTCTGATTCCAGGGTGCTGGTTCTACATACTCAGCAGAGGAGAGTCTTCTCTGATGTCAGCAGCATGCTTTTGCATGCCTACTCTTCTCAGTGTTTCTTAAAAGGTTGCCAGAGTATGTCTTGGGTGGGTCTAGATCTTCGTGGAGAGCAATGCCACTTTTGATCTCTCTTTTAGTGGACAGTTCCTTTCATTTTTTAAGGTTTTTAGCAGGATGGAGTGTTTCTCTGGTCTATTCTGTATGTCAGAGACGTAGTTTTTGTTTCATGTCTCAGAATGCATAAGTTAGTCCACATTGGAGCACCTGTGATGAGCTCAGGGCATTGTTTTGAATTACTTCAAGGCTCTTTTTGCTCTGTGCTTGAGAGACTGGTGAGAACAGGTGCGGCATACTCAACCGTTGACCTTATTGTTTGTATGTAGAAGGTTCTGAGGGCGTGATATACTGCTCCCTGTTGTAGAGAGGTGATCCTCTCATGGCATTGTGCCAATCAGGTGCCCTGCCCAATACTATGCTCCCAGTCTCCAGCGTCCGCACGCGAAGAGCATGCGAGCTTCCACCTCTGCAAGACGGCTTT
>NC_087212.1:3467145-3494645 GCF_015104395.2 Macrobrachium nipponense
CTGTCATCCTCTGGCAATTGTTTGAACATAATTCAAACAGCACGTGGCATTACGAAAGGGAATTTGAAGAAATTGGAGAGTCACTGTCATGGCTGCTGTTTGGAATTCAGTTATATACTTATTTTCCCTCCAAGTGTACCGACTCAGGAACCGGGTGGTATTGTGGTAATGTATTAAACGTTATTCGTTTTGATCCTACATTAAATGTTTGGTTGTTTTTGATGGAAGAACGGAAAGCATTATTGCCACAGTGACCAAAACCTTATCAGATAAGAATGTAGACTTATTAACCTCTTCTGTAGCTGGCAGTAAGTTTAACCAGTAGAGTTATTAACTCACTATACCCTCTTTATTTATTTGCTTGACAGTTTTCCGATTGTTAGCCATTGAAGGCTTCTTAAACAATCTAAATTTTATTGATAGGCAAAACACTGCTGTAGTAATGTTGTTAGGACCACTCAAAGCTTTGTATGTCCTTCATATTTTGGTGTTTTTAGGCAAATCTAGCAGGCTGTTACTGCTGTCTTAAAAAGCAGCGTAATTCTCAGGGTAATTCGCCATGAGTTCTTGCTCCGTCAAGAGCTTTCTCAAATAATGGTGTAAGTCAGTAGTGGTGTGGTCAAAATCTAGGGGGGAATACAAGGAGATAAGTTTTATGATTAGAAGTTGTGGTTAAGAAGAAAGAGTGAAATCTCTGAGAATAGTGTCAGAATAGAAGGCTCTGAATACCCAGGAATTTGGTATTAGATTGTAAAGGGAGTTTTGACTGCTGTTTATGAGCAGCAGTCTTTATTTTAAGTGAGAAGCAAATATTGCTGTGGAAGTAGTCTTGCAGTAGGTACTCATCTTCGATTCTCTGATTAAAGAAATATGTCAATTACAGAAATATGTCAATTACTTCGGTTATTTACCCTGAAAATAAATCCCACAAAACATTTATATTTTTAGATATGTTTTAACCCTTTAAAAGGGTTGGTTCATGACTAGTCATGCCCAGTAGATTGTTTAAAAGCTCATTAAGGCAATTACTTTGTTCATTTCCCTTGGAGGTAAATCTCACAAAACATTTATATTTTTAGATATGTTTTAACTCCTCGAGAGGCTAATTCGTGACCTGGTGACCTCTTACCCAATAGATTATTAACCTCAACAAGTTCACCGACGGTGCACACGCAACAAGGGTTCATATGCAGGGCATAAATATCTTTATTTTACGGTTGTGCTCTTAAACCTTAAGCACACGGAGCCACACACACACAGGCGCACGCACGCATTTAGTCGCTTGAATGGCAGAAATGCTCTCAGGGTTGAATAATAAACGAGTTTTTTTTCGGCTTTACCGTCTGAGTAATTACTGGGTTTGACTCATCCTCAGGACCCTGTGTGAACTGACTGTGTGCCCTCAAGTAAGGCAGAGTTAATTTTGTAAGACCTGCTAGAGGATTCTAGGAACACAGCGCATGCCCCAACTCGCAGGTGCCTTTGAAAGTGAAAGTCAAGTCAGAGAGAGAGAGAGAGAGAGAGAGAGAGAGAGAGAGAGAGAGAGAGAGAGAGAGAGAGAGAGAGAGAGAGAGAATAATTTTTCTATGCTTCTCGAGAAATAGAATTCAGATATGAACCATTTCCATTTCACGAGAGAGCTATTCTCGTCTTAGATGTTCCGAATTGCCGAGTTGTTGAGAGAGAGAGAGAGAGAGAGAGAGAGAGAGAGAGAGAGAGAGAGAGAGAGAGAGAATAATTTTTGTATCCTTCTGGAGAGAGAGAGAGAGAGAGAGAGAGAGAGAGAGAGAGAATTCAGATATGAATCATTTCACAAGAGAACTATTTTCGTCTCAGATGTTTCGAATTGCCGAATCGTTTAGAGAGAGAGAGAGAGAGAGAGAGAGAGAGAATCGTTGCAGCCGGGGTTTTATGGGAACGCCACACGTCTTGACGTGGAGGCGTGATACAATGAATGATGGCGTCCCCCGGGTTATGGAAGTTCATGCTGCCTTTGGGAATTACCAGAGGTAACTGTAAAAGGGCTTTTTTATCCGAGTTAAGGTATACGATTGATGGCTGGTAAAGGTCTCTTGATTTGTGTGGAAGGGTATGAATAAAAAAGATAAGAATATACTTTTGTCTGGCTTTCATGTTCTAAAACTGAACATTCTCGTGACGTGGATAACTTTAGTTTTTTTTCCTTCTTTTTTTTATACCGAAGGTATGAGTTAAAAGAAATATCTAGCGTCTTTATTGAGTATACGTCTGGCTGGATTTCTTCTCATGAAATTATGCATTCACGTGATGTAGAGAGTTATATGAGATTTTCATCATTTTTCTTTTTTTTTTGGGCGTTTGCATTATTTTGGGAGGATTAAATTATTTATATATATATACATATATATATATATATATATATATATATATATATATATATATATTATATATATATCACAGTAACTATACATTGTAATTCGATTATGTATTTACTGTGCTTGTTAGTTCATGTAAGCTACTGAAATCCATCGTTTAGGGGGGATAATGCACTCGGTATAAAAATTGTAAGTGACTGATTTAAGTTATTATTATTACTTTTTTATTTATTTTTTTTTGTGTGTGTGCTCTATCACAGTCCTCCAATTCGACTGGGTGGGCATTTATAGTGTGGGGTTCCGGGTTGCATCCTGCCTCCTTAGAGTCCATCACTTTTCTTACTATGTGCGCCGTTTCTAGGATCACAGTCTTCTGCATGAGTCCTGGAGCTACTTCAGCGTCTAGTTTTTCTAGATTCCTTTTCAGGGATCTTGGGATCGTGCCTAGTGCTCCTATGATTATGGTACGATTTCCACTGGCATATCCCATATTCTTCTTATTTCTATTTCAGATCTTGATATTATCCATTTTTTTTTTTTTTTTCCCTCTCTTTCTCTTCAAACTCTGGTGTCCCATGGTATTGCGACATCAATGAGTGATACTTTTCTTCTTGATTTTGTCAATCATTGTCACGTCTGGTCTATTTGCACGTATCACCTATCTGTTCTGATCCATAGTCCCAGAGATCTTTGTTTCCTGATCGTTTTCTATCACTCCCTCAGGTTGGTGCTCGTACCACTTATTACTGCAAGGTAGTTGATGTTTCTTGCACAGGCTCCAGTGGAGGGCTTTTGCCAGTGAATCATGCCTCTTTTTGTACTGGTTCTGTGCAAGTGCGGGATTCGCTTGCATGTGGTTTATGGGTTTCATTTTTCGTATTGCACTTCCTACATATGGGAGAGATGTTATTTCCGTCTATCGTTCTTTGAACATATCTGTTCTTAGGGCTGATCTTGTGCCGCTGTTATCATTCCTGAGTTTCCTTCTTTAGCTCTCCCCTCTGTAGCCATTGCCACGTGTCATTTATTATTATTATTATTTATTATTATTATTATTATTATTATTATTATTATTACTATTATTATTATTTTATATTGTTATTATTATTATTATTATTATTATTATTATTATTATTATTATTATTATTATTATTATTATTATTATTATTATAAGGGGGTTGATGAATGTATGCTGCAAACAAAATGCAGCTCTAAAGTCTTCTGTTTGACAATTATATTAAAAAAGATCTTTTGTTAGCACTGCTGAGAAAAACTGTTGGGTAATTCCTGCTTAATGTAATAGGTAATGTTAGTGAACCATAGCGTCAATAACCTCGTCGTTGCGACGCCAGTAAGAATTAGCAAATCAATCAATCAATATTATGCCATAAGTATGTGGGTTTTAGTTATCTTCGAAAAATTTATGTCCTATTTGATCTCAAGGTCGAAGGTCACGAGTAGTAACGTAGTTTTAACCTGGTATGTCCCTTGTCCGGGTTGACACTATGAATGAAAATCTTAAGAGGCTTGCAATAACTTCTTCGGGTCATGGATCAGGGATGTTTGAATTATCTAGTTAAAGATACGTCACGAAATGGGCGAATAATCTTTTTTTTGGGTTAATTCAGATTTCTCTCTCTCTCTCTCTCTCTCTCTCTCTCTCTCTCTCTCTCTCTGCCAGTGTATGTATGTGTGAAGAGAGAGAGAGCGAGAGGATCTCTCTCTCTCTCTCTCTCTCTCTCAACTAACAGAAACATTCAAAATACTGAGAGGCGTAGCAAACGTAGACAGTAACCTATTTACATTAAACGAAAACCAGACACGAAATAATGGATGGAAACTTGAAATGAAGAGATACAACACATCCCATTGTGGGAACTTCTTTACATACAAGATATGTGACACGTGGAATAAACTGCCACTAGGAGTGGTAAACAGCTTTAGTGTGGAAGAGTTTAAAAGAAAGCTAGACAAAATCATAAGGACACTGTGAATGAACAGTATAACCTGCTCCTAGAGGTAAGTGAGCACATGACCTCTCCTCGGATAGACTTAACGAGTCTTTGAGGCATCCTAATCCTTGTTACTCCTCGTAACTTTAAAAGACATGAAAGCGAAAGTAGCTGGTTTAGATACAAAGAATGAGACTGCCGGGGGGCTTCTGCCACTTGCTATAGGTAAACAAAAACACGAGATCCATTGCGGAAGACATTTTTTCTCCCGGTCTGCTGGCGACACTTCCCGATGGCTAAGTTACCTGACCCATCGTTGGGTAAAAATTCGGTGGGTATGAATTTACTCATGGTTAGGCGTCAGAGTTGCTGTGAATATTCAGGTATCTCTCTTTCTCTCTCTCTCAGTAAAATGGGTAAATGCTGAAGATAAAATATATGTAAAATATTAATAAGGATATCTCTCTCTCTCTCTCTCTCTCTCTCTCTCTCTCTCAGTAAAATGGGTAAATGTTTAAGATGAAATATATATAAAGTCTCAGCAAGGATACCTCTCTCTCTCTCTCTCTCAGGAAAATAGGTAATAAATGTTGTAGAAGGTAAATCTTTAAAAATCTCACGAGAGAGAGAGAGAGAGAGAGAGAGAGAGAGAGAGAGAGAGAGAGAGAGAGAGAGAGAGAGAGAATCATTTCACGCTTTTGCATAAAAAAGCGAAAGCACACTTGGAAAAAGTGTGACTTCGACGGGCCCATAAGTATCTTTTGGCGTGACCGACAGAAACGGTTGAGGAGGAAAAAAGACCTCCATCACTTGTTGCAACGAAGACACACACACACACACACACACACACACACACACACACACACACATTCATCTTCACCTCTTTGGTAATCTTGCCTCTTGGTGCAAGAAAGAAATGGGAAATTATTCTGTGTGTTTGTTCCTTTACTAATTGTCCATCGCCCCTTGTTTCTTTTAAACACCTTTCTGTTCTTACATCATCACTTGCCTTGCCCCTGTATCTTCATCTTCTTCTTCTTTTTCTTCTTCCTCCCACAGTCATTGCCCTTTTTATGTTACCCACCTTCCGGTACGTGATAGATTATATCCTCTCTATTCACCCACTGTCTTTTAATTGCCTATGTACACGATTATTTTTAACCCGTCTTTGCTACTTACTGATTATCTAATGAAACTCCTTTCTTTATTGCTTTTTCGAAGTTGCATCCTATTATTCCCATCCTGGTGTTTTTCAGATTTCTTGGGTCTCTCTCTCTCTCTCTAGGGTCATTGCTTTCATTTTCAGTGTTTATCAAAATGGGGCTGGAAGTGAATTTTACAGATTACATACAAAGATTTAGATTTAAGAATTCTTGTAAATGACTTAAGGTCACCTTATCGTATATTTTAGCCCTCATCACAGGCAACTGCTTTTGCTGCATCTTCTTGCTTGCAACTGAAGTATATTCGCAAGTGGGTAAAGGGTTTGTTCGACTCTTCCTTGAAATATTTGTTTACGTGTACATAGCTGCTTAGTTGTCGGGGCAATGGTCTTGCTTTGAATATCTTGCGCTCATTGATACATGGGAGCTTATTCATGTTATTACGTAATTATGAATGGGTTGGAAATTGCTAGCTTATGTGGTTGCTCAGGAATTTAGTAGTTACGGTTTCTGGAGACATCCTGTCTGATTGGAATACATACACAATACATACATACATACATACATACATACATACATACATACATACATACATACATATACATACATACATAACATACATACTACATACATACAACATACATACATACATACATACATCATATATATCTATATATATATATATATAATATATATATATATATATACACACACATAAGGGCCGGAGCTGGAGCTCAAAGAAGATATATCCCGAAGGAAGTAGTAGGGAAAGGCATCCTCATCTTTCAACAGTTTATTTTAATGCCGACGTTTCGCGACGAATTCCAAGTCGCCTTTTCAAGTCTAAAAATATATATAAGTTTATAAGCATTAATAATTAATATAATTTAATTTATATTAAAAAATGTCATGGCAAACAGCTCTCAATAAAGTAAAAAGTAAAAAGTTAAAAGTTAAAAGTTAAAATTCAACAGCACCTCCAAAGTCAAACAAATTAAAAGTACAGGACTTCACTAAAATTTCAGAAACACCTACCTATACAAAGAAAGAGTAAGACTAAAGGCGCTGTCACACTAGCGAAATTTCCGTCGACTTTTTCTGAGTTTGTCGTTCGACTTTCCAAAGAAGTCGACGTCATTCCGTACTCTGGTTGTCACACACGTTCTTCTTCATACCGTGGTTGTCGTCGTCAAAACGTAAACAAACCATCTGAGCTGTGGCTTCCCGAACGATAAAACAACTATGCTTTGTAACACAAAGCAACTAGGGGGTCGTGCTTGCATGTGTTTAATGATGCTGCATAGAATTTAAAAAAAAAAAAGTCTTTGGGTTCGGTCCTGGTTAAAAAGACGTGAAAAGTTTTAATTAAAAAAAATAAGCTAGGGGTAGCCTAGATAGGCTATTCGTAACCTTGTTTACACAACCACCGTCAGACTGTATTATAAATTATGCTAGAGAAACACTGCATGACTTGAAATGCTCGCTCTCCGAGATATAAACAAACAATAAAGTCGACGGTAGCGATGGGTTGAATTCGATCGGTACCGTTTTCAAAATTCGTGACGACGACACCAGAAAGTCGTCGTCAAAACATGAAAAGTCGACGTCAAATTCAAAAGTCAACGGAAATCTCGCTAGTGTGACAGCGCCTTAACACAATATAGGTAAAAATACAGTGAGGCAAACCAGCTGCCCAAACTAGGCTATGAACAATTTTACAGAGGACGTTTGGGTATTTAACGACGGTACAGTCTTTTGATAATTATAGATTCTAAAATTGTCAGGTTGTTGTTGTTCCGGATAATATATATATATATATATATATATATATATATATATATATATATATAGTATATATATATATATATATATATATATATATATATATATATATATATATATATATATATATATATATATATATATATATATATATATATATATTATCCAGTGTAGCACGCAGGAACACGTACATGAGAATACCCTTAAATCCACTGTAGAAAGGTAAGTGAAACAGGGACTTGGAACAAGTACTTTCGCAGTTTATTCTACATTTTCTAGGACTTGAAAATCTAGAATTTACTACGAAAGTACTTGTTACAAGTTCCTGTTTCACTTACCTTGTGTGCGTGTGTGTGTGCGCGCGCGTTACTGGCCATGTGGACTAGCAGGTATTTCATAGAATGCCCAGGCAATATATTACAATGCCTGAAGTTTCTGGCATATATACAATGCCTGAAGTTTCTGGCATTATACAATGCCTGAAGTTTCTTTGTACGTAATCTGTAAAATTCACTTCCAGCGCCATTTTGATAAATGAAAGCAATGATCCTAGAGAGAGAGAGAGAGAGAGAGAGAGAGCCAAGAAATCTGAAAAACACCAGGATGGGAATAATAGGATGCAACTTCGAAAAAGCAATAAAGAAAGGAGTTTCATTAGATAATCAGTAAGCAGCAAAGACGGGTTAAAAGTAATCATGTACATAGGTCCCGTAGTTGGCCTTTGGCCAAAATACTATATATATATATATATATATATATATATATATATATATATATATATATATATATATATATATATATATATATATATTCTATTCTATTCTATTCATTATCTGTATGTATATGTTTTAATTATCCATGAAATGTTCAAACAATGGGTTGAGAAATTTTTAGCAAAAACGACATGATAGCATCACATTTTAATGGAATACACAGGACAGTTTAGCTGTCCAGCTTACCAAATAGAGGTAGACGCAGATTCGTAGATGGATGAAGGGAGAAGGATTGATGATCAAGCGCTGATAATAACGGCAACAAGAGAAGGTGATCGTCGATAATCATGATCATTTGCTTGCGGGAAGGCACTTGCTTCAAGCAGCCAGTGATGGATTGGCCATAGAGCTTATTAGCATCCTTGTTGGAGATAGCGCGTCTCAGTACCCCAATACCCCCTTGTGGTGAGTGCCAAAGAAATGGGTATTTATTTTTATGCCGAGGTTTTGGCGTTTACGGACACGTTGTAAACACTGGACCTTTTTGTGTTTCCGTTTTAATGTAAAAAACTGTACAAGAACATTTAGAATGGATACAAAATTGTTTTTATTTTGATGTTACTATTTTTGTACGCACGAACGTAGCGTGTTTTCCTTTTAATTGACAAATCAATACAAGAACATCTAGGAGATACCTTCTTGTGATGTATACAAAATTGTGTATTTATTTTGATGTTACTATTTATGTACGTACGAACGCAGCGTAAACATTGACGTATAAATGTGTTTTCCTTTTAATTGACAAAAGTATGCAAGAACTTCTTGTGATGGATACAAAATTGTGTATTTATTCCGATGCTAAGACTTTTTTTATATTTAGGATCAGACTGTACAAATTGATGTGCTAATGTGTTTTCCTTTTATTTACAAAACTAGAAGATCCTCTATTATTATTATTATTATTATTATTATTATTATTATTATTATTATATTATTAATTATTATTATTATTATTATTATTATTATTATTATTATTATTATATAGGGTACAATTCTCAATTACGAGGGCACAAGTAATGTTCTTTAAGGTCCATAATAATACACTGATGGTAGCAATAGTGAAATGTTATAAAACATGTTATTAAAGAAAATTATTATTATTATTATTATTATTATTATTATTATTATTCAGAAGATGAACCCAATTCATATGGAACAATCCCACCACAGGGGCCATTGACTTGAAATTCAAGCTTCCAAAGAATGAACAAAAGGTAATAGGTAACACAGAAAGAAGATAGCAATTATTAGGAAATAAAAGCAAACGAATCATTTATTAAATAGACAAAAATGTAAGGAAAAAACAAAATACAAGAAGAATTGCATATCTTAAACGCTCCGAGAAACGAAGACAATATGATGCAGCAGGATGAAACTTATTTTTTTTCCCTGCTCGTAAGATAAGGCCTTGATGTCCGTCCATCCTTCTTCGGGAATAGGAAATTGCTCATTTGCTAGATGATAGGACGATGCGTCTTCAGCGGTGACTGACGATAAAAACTTGTTATCGAATTATCAGGAGAAAATCGTCGCTCATGAGCTGAAAAATTATTTTTACTTTGTGTTTTTTTTTACCTTTTGTGAACAGAAACATGATTTATACTTATTTTAAGTATTTTTATTTTTACCTCGCATAACCGGTTTTAGTTTGGATTATATTTTTTTGGAAGCGAAGATCTTCTAAGTCAAGGCACGCTGATATTCTGACGTACGTAGAACACAGTTCAACTTCTTTCAGAGCAATTTATGAGTTACGAGAATAATTAGTTTGTTGACTTTTTTTTTCTGTTAAAAATTGAGGTATTATTTGAACTATTTCTAAGTTAATTAATTTATTTCGTACCGTAACCAAAAGATATTAGACATCTGGAAAAAGTCTCGTTTATATCATGAAATTATCGCTGAGGTTATGAAACTATCATATATTGATATAATTCTTAATATTACACCTGAAACAATTGTTGCTTTTATTGAACCGTTTCCAAGGAAAGTGATTTATTTAGCACTGTGTGCTTTTGAAAGGTTGAAATGGCTTTCGAGAAAGTGCCTGTTAAGAACTGGAACTCAGTGTTTTATGAATTATGGCATATGCCAATTTTCTTGTCTGCATATCTTATCATTGGTAAATTAAATGTGCTGTTGTTATTTCACCGTAATTTTGTCAGTAATGTGTCGTATAAACTGCGCGTATCCTCATTTTTTGTTTGTCTCTAAAAGGATTTTGCGAATCTTTTGCCAGTTATCATGTAATTTTTCCTTGTCTATCTTATTGATAGATTAAATGTGCTGTTATATCACCTTAATATTGTCAGCTGTGTATATCAGTTGCCAATGTATTTTTTGTCTCTAAATGGATTATAAATTTTTTTTCAGTTATCATGTAAAATGTGCTACTTATAAAAGTTTGCCTGCCTCTGTTTACTAGCTTTTGGAGCAAATCTGTAAATATTTTAAATGATTTCGAAGGGAAAAATAAAACTGGGGAAGCTATTTGTCTGTGACGAAGTAAGTCAGAAAACCTTTGTGGTGTAAGAGTTGTGTATTTCTGGTGATAGAAGCTCACTCTCGACGTGGTTCGGAAGTCAAGTAAAGCCGTTGGTCCCGTTGTTGAATAACCTCTGGTTCCATGCAACGTTAAAACACCATACAAACAAACAAAACATCAGAAAATGCTGCCATTAACCTCAGTCAAACGTTGAAGACGAAGCAGCTTTCATAATGCATGCCCGTCAATCTCTTGCCTGTCAGGTGCTTGGGTACACAAAGGGAGTTTTTCTGGCTCTAATAGAAAATGAATGCCCATAATGGATATGTCATGATTACTTTCAGGCGGAAGACGAGTGTGAGCATACCCGTTTTTTGCATAAGCATGCCCATTAATTTGCATAGGCACTCACGCTCACTCGTCGGGTATATTCACAACATCACCAATGTGCAGTCAATGCGCCTCGCTGTCGCAACTCTCAGTTAAAGAGGTCCTTTATTTAATAATTTACGTACATTTCTATCTATATTTATTTATTAATTTGTTTTTTCTACTCTCACAACTGATCTACTCTTTCTGTATTTCTTATTACCTTCTGTTGCTGCTTTTAAATGAATATCGTAATATTCTTTGGAAGCTTGAATTTCAAGTCAGTGGCCCCTTTGGTGGACTTGTTCCTCCATGAATAGGGTTCTTCTTCTTTCTTCTTCTTTTCTTATTTTCGTTCTTCTTCTTCTCTTATCTTCTTCTTCTTTCCCTTCTTTCTTCTTCTTCCTTCTTCTTCTTCTTCTTCTTAACTTAATAATAATAATAATAAATAATAATAATAATAATAATAATAATAATAATAATAATAATAATAATAATAATAATAGTTATGCATATTCTTGTAATGAAACTCAAGGTTTTGCTCTTGTCTTTGTGCTGTCATTATGTTTTCATCTAATCCAATACACACACACACACACACACACACACATATGTGTGTGTGTGTGTGTTTGTGTGTGTGCGCACGCGCGCGAAAACGTCCAGAATTTTTTTTTTTAACAGGAACATCTCGAACCAACATGAAACAGAAGGGAGAGGGATTTGGTAATTTTTTCCCCCTTTGAAACCATTCCCTTTCACGGGAAAATGCTACTACTGGGATATATACGTACATTCTCTCTCTCTCTCTCTCTCTCTCTCTCTCTCTCTCTCTCTCTCTCTCTCTCTCAAGTTATTTCCCCCTCAGATAGTCCCGGTTTTTTTTTTTTTTTTTTTTTTTTTTTGGTTTTTTTTTTTTTTTTTTTTTTTTTTTTTTTTTTTTTGCGATCGCCGGTTATCAACAAGCTGTCGTAACCAGCGACGGGTTTCGCAATTCGAAATCCGTGTGACATCGTCGATCATAAATATTTGCCCTGATTGGCTTTTGGTCCCACTGGAAGGAGATTCTTGTTCCAGTTTCCTGGACGGTATACTTTTTTTTCTTTGTTCCAGTTTCCAGGACGGTATATATACTTTTACTTTTTCGTCCCGGCTCTTGACTCGGGTAGGTAGCAACCCACTAAATCATCTTTTTTCCATTCTGGAGAAATTTAAGTTAAAATTGAACTGTTTTCACTAGTTTTCTGATTTATTTTCGTTATCATTATTATTCTTTTTTCGTAGGTATTTGAACTGAGCTCACGTTTAAGGTATCCAGTAAGGTTTTTATTACTTTTACAATAAAAAATATATATAAAACTGAAAGCAAATTTTTTTTGAAAAATGTCCTAAGGTTTTACCTTTCATGGAAACCCTCAGTGTAACCGTAGATATCACCTATGGCATCTGGCATCTGTAGTATTTCAGTATAACCATAGGTACCATCTCTCTATAACAGACCGCAATGTGTTCATATATATATTTAAATTTTAGCGTTTAAACGACCCTCTTTCATTGGTGACCTCTGTATTAGCATGAAGAATGTGGGTGGCTGCATATATATATATATATATATATATATATATATATATATATATATATATATATATATATAGATATATATATAAAGGCATGTAATAAAAATAACGTAATGGTGAGAAGATCAAGAAAGGAGAATAAGTTTGTATTCTGGGAAATTCAGATAGAGAGAGAGAGAGAGGGGAGAGAGAGAGAGAGAGAGAGAGGTTAATGAACAATAACGATCTCGGAATAAAAGATGCAAATGAGAATACGTCGTTCGAAGTGAATGCAAGTCTTGGGTCAGTGGACTAATTCGATCATTTGAATGTGGGAGATAAAGGCAAGGCAGAGGCAGGAATGATGCAAGAGAGAGAGAGAAAAAAAACGTTTTAATGCAAGTTAGTCAGTGCTTGTGGGAGAGATATTGTTGAAGTATAAGACAGGAGGAAGTGAGTACTGATAGAAAACGATGTACAGCGGATGCTTAGGTATTGTGGCGATAGTATGCTCGGTTGGCTGACTAGGGTTTGTAAGGTATTTCGGGGTGAGGAAAGGAGTGCAAAGTAATGGTTGAGATAAATCCAGTATATGAAGATAAACATAAAAAACTTATGATCCAAGGTAATGGTTGAGGTAAATCCAGTATATGAAGATAAAAACAAAAAACTTATGATCCAAGGTAATGGTTGAGGTAAATCCAGTATATGAAGATAAAAACAAAAATCTTATGATCCAAGGTAATGGTTGAGGTAAATCCAGTGTATGAAGATAAAAACAAAAAACTTATGATCCAAGGAAATGGTTGGGGTAAATCCAGTATATGATGATAAAAACAAAAAACTTATGATCCAAGGAAATGGTTGAGGTAAATCCAGTATATGAAGATAAACACAAAAAACTTATGATCCAAGGTAATGGTTGAGGTGAAGTCTGTATGAAGATAAAAAAATAAAAAAAACTTATGTTACAGTTGATTTAGAGGCAGTGTGGAGGTTAGTGAGAATGCATGTATTGAAGATGTAGATGAATTTATCTATTTATCTGGATCAATTTAATGTTTGTGATGAGAGTGAATTGCACCAGAAAATGAAACTTGTAGATGGAGAAGTTTAAAAAAGTGTGTGTGTATGATACGTTATTTGGGAATAAAAACGATAATAATAACATGAGTTGGGAGATAAGACACAGAACAGGAAAAGCAAGGAGGTTATTTGGTTGTGGGCTAAAGCTTGCGAAGGTACTTAGAATATTAAAGGAAGCCAAGGTGGGAATATATGCAAGGGCTGTTGATCCAACTCTCCTTTTGGAAGTGAGGTGTTGGTGGGGAATGAAGAACGAATTTCAAGGCGTCTGAGGTAATTTGGTAATGTATTTGGAGTAGGAACAATTTTGGCATACTCGGGGAGTAAGCCTACAACCTACTTTGTTGTTGTTGCTCTTGTTAAGGGTATAGGAAAGGTTTATGGAAAAGCCTTTTAAAAAGCTCTGAAAAATGTGTTTCACGGCGAGGAATTTTAGGATAGGATATTTATGATTTATTTATTAGAATGAAAATGCGAAAAATAAATAATGTGTATGTTAAATAGTACAGAACAAAAATATTTCTAATACGATATAGAGTATTCATTTTAATTTTCGGTGGTGAAACAACACGCTATTTGACCGTAGATTTTTCGCATGCCTTTGGAGTGAGCTGGATGGTCAGATCAGGTCTTGTTTTCCCTTCGTGGAGCCAAACTGTCGGAAACTGCTCCCGTCTCTCACTCTCTCTCCAAAATCTCTCCATCTTCCCCTCTCTCTCGTCTCTACATATATTTAAATAGTATATATGTTATAGTCTATGTATATATATTATATTTATATAGTATTATTATATATATATATATATATATAATAATATATATAATATATATTAAAGAATATAATTAATTATATATAACCATCCACAAGTCAGTGACAAGTATAGAATAAAAAAAAAAGACACCTTCAGCGTTCAGTGTACGATATAGACCGATTGTTTAAACCTAATTACTATGTTGCTTGTCATCGCTGTCAGACTTATTCGGAAGATATGACGTCACCCCAAACTAATAAATGCATCTAGTGTTCCGCAGCGAACTGCGTTGCCAGATGTCTGTCTGATGAGATGGATATATTTGCTACGTTGACTGAGTTTACTGAGATTAAATACCTGTCTGGGTCAAGTGAAAGCATACGCCTTTTTTTTAAGGAATGTATCGCTTTCTCGGGGAGTAAGCCTACAAACTTTTTTGTTGTTGTTGTTGTTTTTGTTGGGGGTAGGAGAGGTCTACGGAAGAGCCTCTAAAGGTCTGAAAAAGACGTTTCATGTTGAGTTAAAAGATACAGGAATTTAAGGTTAGGATATTTATGATAGATTCATTAGAATGAAGATGTAAGAATTAGATAATATGCATGTCGATCAGTACAGAAAAATAATTTCTAATATAACAAGTTGGGTATTTATTTAAAATTTTCGTTGGTGAAACCAGGGTCTATTTGACCGTAGATTTTAGCATTCGACCCGAGTAAGCTGGAGGTCGGATCATGCCTTGTTTATATTAGTAAGAAAGGGACTTTGATATTTATAGAGAAACCATTAGACTGGCATATACTATAGTAGTCACAAACTATCTGCACGAGGTTGTAATATCTCACTGTTTCAATGCTTTCCATCATAACTGAATGTCCTATTGAAATGATTGACGCCACTCGTCCTCCCCCTCCCCCCCGTTTACTTAGTAAGTGTTATAATAATCAGTTGAGTGCTCTGCTTAATTATCATCTCTTTCATTTTTTTTTATTGTTTATGTAAAAGAAATGTAACTGGTTAATGAATGTATAAAATATTTCAAATACGAGTTCATGTGTTGGTTTACGTAAATTTTGCCATACTTTTACACACACATACACATTATGCGTGTGTGTGTGTGTGTTTATATTATAGTAATTTATATATATATATATATATATATATATATATATATATATATATATATATATATATATATATGTGTGTGTGTGTGTATGTGTTTGTAATGTACGTGTCTGTTTCCTCTTAATCAATTCAATCGGCTAATCCCGCCGCAAGGGATATTTGAGATAAAACTTTATGTTATGCTGTGATGAGGTGAACGCTGGAAGCAAAGAAATTTTTGATAATTATGCATGATAATAATCCGTATTTAGAATATATATATGATTATATATATGTGTGTGTGTACGTATATGTATGTATGTATGTATAAAATCATGACTTGGCACAGTGCTTAAAATAAAAAACCTTAGTAGTATTTTCCGAAGAACTCCAAGAAAAGTCTAAGGGATATGCGTAATTCTTCAAATGGACGTCGAGCCTTTCTGTTAATGGAAAATGACGTAACGCAAGTAGTAATTCCTTTTCAGCCGGCCGTTACAATGACCTCCCCCCCACCTCCCCACCCCCCCACCCGTGTTTGGATACCCTTGTTTCCTAGCGAGTCTCGTGCATGGCGGGGTAGGTTTTATGAAACCGATGCGTATTTGTATGTTATGTGAGTTGTTCATGCATCCTTCGTAGGCGAGTCTCTCTCTCTTTCTTTGATTTTGTCACACATCTTTTATGAATATATTTCTCTCTCCCTTTGATTTTGCGCACATTCTTTGCTTGGGAATCTCTCTCTCTCTCTCTCTCTCTCTCTCTCTCTCTCTCTCTCGGTAACCGCTTTTAATTTATAGAATCGGTGCTTAAAAGGAGTCTGCTCTATTAAAGGGAGTTTAATAGCGTTTTTCCCTTCTCACCGACTCTGATCCGGAGTTGTGTAATCGCTTGTGGTGGTGCGTGGAAAGTTGCCCTGGCAGGATTCCAAGGGGGGAAGGGGGAGGGGAGGGGGGTAGAGGGAAATGGTTTCTCGTGCACCGCTCCGGTTTTGCCTTCGTCGTTGGGCAATCAGTGTCCCTCTCAAACGGAGTTCCAGCCATTGTAACCAGCTGGCGTAATATCCGGATTAAAGTATAATTAGTTCGGGGCAGGATGCACTCGTTCAGTGGATTTTTTTTTTTTTTTTTTTTTTTTGTTTTTTTTTTTTTTTTTTTTTGTTTCGGGGGGATGGTGGACCCGGGAACCGGCTGCTTTTCTGTCAAGATTTAATGTAAAGGTATAAGATAACCTACTATATTAAAATGACAAGGAGAAATAAAATTGCGTGCATATTTACACTACACAAATATATATATATCCATATATATATATATATTATATATATCATATATATATAATATATATATATATATATATATATATATGATTATATTTTTTTTAAATTAATTTTTTTTAGGATTAGTGACTTTTTTTTTTGTTTTGTTTTAATTCGTAGCGATTTTTTTTCTTTCTGTTTGAACTCGTCTTCTTCTTACGTCTACATCAAAAGTGAAGCGATAAGGTGACCTTTTTAACAAGGGGAAATAAAATTGCTCGCATACTTAAACTACAAGTAATTTTGTTGTGAATTTTTAGTTTAGTGATTTTTTTCCTTTTTGTTTTAATTCGTAGTGATTTTTTTCTTTTTGTTTTAACTCGTCGTCTTCTTCTGTCTAGATTCAAAGTGGATCGATAAGTTGACCTAAATTAGACGAGGGGAATTTAAAATTGCATGTATATTGGAACTACAAGTATTTCTCATCAATTCTCAGTCCGAAATCACTTGATCTTTATAAGTAGTTAAACTAGTTTTCTCGTTCAAATGTCTACCATCTGTCTGGCGAAGGACTTGATCTTTTAATCGTCAGATAAACAATTACTGCCATGCAGAGTTAAAGAAGTTGAACAGCAAAGGAAAGGGTTGAAAAGCAAAATGATAAAGGTTAGGGAGATGCATAGAAAACAAGGCGTGATCCGACCTCAAGCTTACTCGGGGGTGCGTGCTAAAATTCACGGGCAAATAGAGCGTAGTTTCACCAGCGGAAATTGTAATAAATACGGTATATATTATTGGAAATAATTTTTCCGTACTGTTTAACATGCACATTTTTTTTTTTTACGTTTTCATACTAATGAAATAACCGTAAATATCCTTTCGTAAAATTCCCGTATTCTTAACTCAACACGAAACTCCCTTTTCAGACCTTTTTAAGCTTTTCCATAGACATTTCCTTCCCCCCACAACAGCAGTTTGTAGCCTTACTCCCCGAGTAAGCGAAAAGGTCAGGGAGATGCCAAAGAAAATAACGATTATTGTCGCCTTCGGAGATGCCTAAGAAGAAATAAAGATTAATATCGCCTTCTTTGCGATTCGCCTGTCACTCGCCCCACGAGGTAGTAAACCACCGCCTACTTAGTCAACTAGGCTGGTGTTCTCTTCATGTTTCGAGCACGAAGCTTTTAAATATAATCATCTTGATGTGTTGAAATCGACCAACGTTTAACAAAAGAATGAAAAGCATAATGGAGTAGAAGTCTCTCTCTCTCTCTCTCTCTCTCTCTCTCTCTCTCTCTCTCTCTCTCTCATCTCACTTTTTTCCCGTCCAGTTGCTTCCTGGAAATTAAATTTATTTATTGAATGGATTATGATCAAATTTTTTTGTTGTTGGCCCAAAAGGATTATAGATTATTTTTTACAATGAGGTCATTAAACTTGTTGTTTTATTTATACACGTCTTATAGAAAAAAAAAAAAACATTAATATTGGTTTAGCAGTGTAAGAGTATGGCTACCATCCGTTTTTGAGATAACAAAAAAATGGTCCAAACTCTTTATTAGATTATGATTTACTACACCATTTTTTTTTTTGTTCCCAGAAGATAATAAAACTTGGAGAGTTATTTTTCCGAGATAATGCGCTCAATTCTTTTCCCATTTTATGCTCTCAACCAAGGCCATACCGGCTGGCATTTAGCTGATAGCGAAATGACATAGCGCTTTCGTTATTATGATCAGCCTGCATAGGTCAACCTCATGCCCGGCCACTTTGGAAATAACCTTGAATAGTGATACGAGATCCGCTCTTTGAAAAATAGCCACTAATAGCTACCTATTAGTATTATTTTGCTACGTTTGTTGTCGTTCTCCAAGAGATCAAGCGATGGGAGAAGAACTCGGATGATTGGCTGTTGACGTAAGATGTATCGCTTGTCAGGAGTACTTGTCAGTTTGACAGATGATGAAATGCAATTTATTTTATCGGAGACATTGGTTGTGTGTCGGTCTTAGCAATTGTATTCAGAATTTCTTTCAGCTCCAGTTTCATTTCACTGTAAATTGCTTGCCGTTTCTGTCAGGTATTCATACCATCGATTCCAGGTGTATTTATTGTATGCTTACTTTGGTATCTTTTCGTATTTCACTAGCATGTGTTATCATATTTACATATGTTATCAGGAGGTAGTTTTTTTTTTTTTTTTACCCAGTGGGTGATAATATTTCTTACAGTCATTCAGAATTTGTATTTAACCTATCTTGCAAAATTAGAATTTTAACCTATCTTCCAAAATTGGAATTTTAACCTACATACCTTGCAAAATTGGAATTTTAACCTACCTTTAAAAATTTGAATGTTAACCTATCTTGCAAAATTGGGATTGTAACATGCCATGTAAAAATTGGATTTTTAACCTACCCTGCAAAATTGGAATTTTAAGGTATCTTGCAAAATTGGAATTTCAACCTATCTTGCAAGATTAGAATTTAACCCAGCTTGCAAAATTGGAATTTCAACCTAACTTTCAAATTTTTGAATTTTAACCTACCTTGCAAAATTTGAATGTTAACATATATTGAAAAATTGGAATTTTAACCTACCTTGCAAAATTGGAATTTTAACCTACCTTCCAAATTGGAATTTTAACCTATCTCGCATTCCCTTTCTTAAAGTGGTTTCTTCCCCTCATTGCAATAAATGAGGACGAGACGTAAATGTTTATCCGTTCTTTTCTCCGAATACCGTCTTTGCTTTCATAATTCTCTTCACATTTGCTCACAAGAAAAATTATTTTCCCCTCTAATTGTGCTGGTAAGAAAGGTCTTCAGCCTTGGGTTCATGACTGAGGTTACAGTTGCTCGTTTTTCTCTTAATTTTTTTTTAGTGTATTTTTTATAATTCGGCAGTTGTTCGAAAAATGATTTTTGGCCAGTACAAGATTTTGTGTGTGTGTTTGTAAAAGGTATACATCTGCGTGGAGATTGGGTGTAAATGTCTATAGGTAAACATGAAGTGCATGGTTTTATTGTCATTTTTCTGTGTGTGTGTATTTTTTATAATTCAACAGTTGTATGAAAAATTATTTTTGGCCAGTACAAGTTTTTTTTTTGTACAAGGTAAACATTGCGTGTAGATTGGGTGTCAATGTCTATAGGTAAAACATGAACGTGCATGGTTTTACTGTCACGTTTTTTTGTGTAAGTGTGAGAGTTTTCACAATTCAACATTAATCGGAAAATTGATTTTACTAATACAGGTCTTTTGTGTATAGATTTACACCTGCATGTAGATTAGGCATAGTAAGTGTGCATAAATAAATATGAACGTAGCACATGAATTCGATGCGCCTTCATTATGTCACAAACACCTTCGAACGAACCTTCCTCCAGACCACTAAATACTAATCCTTGCCATTATGAAATGGATTAAGGATTCAGTTTGGGTTGCGTGGTTGGTCTGGCGAAAGTAATAGGTGTGTGCTTATGTCAATTTATCTCAGCGTTGCAGGGGTTGTTAAGAGGCGGTGAGGGGAGGGGGGGGGGGAGGGGGAAGGTGGGAAAAGGGGAAGGGGTGTTAACAATGGAAATCAAGCTGGTGTTGTTGCATAATGAATATTTATAAGAGGGAAAGTGCCGGTTGGGAAATTGGCGAAAGAACATGGGAAAGGTTTGCTGTTGTTATGAAGTTTTATTTATTCATTTAATTTATTTATATCTTTTATTTCCCCTTCAGCAGTTCCTTCGTAATTTAATTCTCTTCTTCTTCGGGTCAGTAGAACGCTCAGAATAATAATAATAATAATAATAATAATAATAATAATAATAATTATTATTATTATTATTATTATTGAAAAAGAAACCCACAAATTCAATTTGTAACTTGTTTACTTCTAAGTATTTACATTTAGTAATACTTAGAAGTAAACAAGTTACAAATTGAATTTGTGGGTTTCTTTTTCAATCTTCAGAAGAAAACTGAAAGAAGTTTTTGTTTGGTTCATTATTATTATTATTATTATTATTATTCACAATTAAAAGTCACAAAAAGTGTTAAGAAAATATATAATATAATATATATATATATATATATATATATATATATATATATAATATATATATATATATATATATATATATATATATATATATTTATTTGTACGAGGGTTAGGACGGAGCAGTATACGAAAGTCTCTCCTAGTCATTTTTAACCTGGTAAATAAATAAATAAATAAGTAACTTAACATACTGTGGCTTTTGTCAATATTTTAGCCTCCTCGCTACAGGGGGTTACCTAGTTCAATTATTATTATTATTATTATTATTATTATTATTATTATTATTATTATTATTATTATTTATTATTATTATTATTATTATTATTATTACTACTACTACTACTACTACTACTACTATAATAATTTTTATCATTATTATTATTATTATTATTATTATTATTATTATTATTATTATTATTATTATTATTATTTATTATTATTATTATTGAAATTGAAGCTTCTAAAGAATATGGCGTTCATTTGAATGAAGTAGCAGAAGGGAATAGGATACAGAAAGGAGAGATCAATCATTAAAATAAAAACAAATGATGAAACCAACGATTGGTTAGATAAAAATGTAAGTGAATTATATCCAAGTACAAAGGGAACAGAACAGGCTTGAGTAGATTTTCCAACCTCCCACTCTTCGTGTAATTTAGCAGGGAAATCTTGAAGCGTAGTCTCTTAATTGCCTTCGGGGCAAGAGAAGCAGGGAAGACATAGTTTATGCGCGTTCATTTTAACGTTGAAGGACGCTTAATCGCCCAGGTTTGCAGTCGTAACTTTGCATTGCCGTTTTTCGTTCTCGTAAAACCTTGTAAAACGGTCGCTGGGATTTGGTATATAGTAGATATTAATAGCAACCGTTTTAAGAAATTTTGTAAAGAGGAAACTGTTGGCATAAATGGTTCAGTGCTTGTATAGGCTTACAGAAATCTGGTTTGAGGTTAAGTCATCCGTTACGCTCAAAAAGATAGGCGTTATTGATATTTGAAACAGATAAACGAAATATAAAACTAGAACTCTTTTATACACAATCTCCTGTATCATGAAGACTTAATTTAAAAAAAAAATTAACCTGTCAAAACGTTTTAAGATCTTTTCTTTGTTTCACAGTACTTTTTTACTAAACGCCTACTATGCTCCATCGAGCTTGCGTCAGCACACGTTAACCAGAGCAGTTTTACTTATTAATATAAGAGCTACATAACGTTTTGGATCGAATATATGAAAGTTGTACACAACCAGTCACATTCCCATAAGCATCACTGACTAGCCACGTTACCCAAATGATGATGACAGATTAGAATCGGAAAAAAAAAAAAAAAACAGACAAATTGGAGAACAAAAATATTGAAAAACTCCACAAACAGTTCGGTACCGTCACGTTCCTTGTTCTGTGTCTCCAACAATGGAGAGGCAGCATGACGCTCCTAAACTATGAGGATTTCTTCAATATATTTGTTCTCCAATTCGTGTGTTTTTTAACGTTACCCAGATCATCATAAGTCACTTCTTTAATATATTTGTTCTCCAATTCGTGTATTTTTTTTATATTTTTTTTAACGTTACCCGGATCATCATAAGTAATTTCTTCGATATAATTATTTGTTCTCCAATTGTTTTTTTTTTTTTCAACGTTACCCAGATCATCATAAGTCATTTCTTCCAGATCATCATAAGTCATTTCTTCAGTATAATTGTCCTCCAGTTCGTGTTATATTTTTATTTTTATTTTTATTTAATTTAATTTTTTTCTTCAACGTTACCCAGATCATCATAAGTCATTTCTTCAATATAAGTTTATTAAAAGAAGAAATTAATGTGTTAGCGAATTAAGTAGTATCAGCTTTTCTGGCTTGGAGACAGAGCACCTAGAGATAGCCTTCTTGGAAACGAAGGCATTTGATGAGTATGCTATGTGCAGCCGATGTTCGCTCAGTCTATTGCTGTGGGATCTTAAGGTGTGGCGGATGTATACATCCGTTTGAGCGTGCATGATAGGTCCAACCGCTCGAGACACTTGATAGAAAGCACACATTCCTCTGAGATAAGGAGGAAGGCGGTTCAGAGGACATCAGGTGCTGGTACAGGCCCCCATCAAAAAAGGTATGGCACATATTTAAATAACTTAGAAACAGTTGCCTTTGAAAAGAGAGAAGTGTGAAGGGTATACATTTATTTACCATTGTGTGGTGGGGAATATAATGGATATATCTTTGTTTCAGATGGGTCCCATGTCATTATTCTAGAGACGGGATTCTCTAAGTTTGACTATCGAAATGTAGAGGTTGACAATTTGAGATTTTTCGGGGGATTACTTAGACTAATTCAGGAGAGTGGAATGATAATTTACAGTTCTTTGTGGGTCAGACTTAGTTTTTTAAATATGACTTATTAATCACTTTGTTCCATTATATGTTCATCTGGTTTGGGAAATAAATAGCATATTGTTGTATTTATGTGAACTCGTTAGCCTAGCTTGACAATGCTTGCAGCGAGAGGCCGGCCGCTACTGACAGGTAAGAGTTGTCATTTGTGTAGTTTTGTTAGAGGGGCGGGGGGTAAGATATATGTTCTCCAATTCGTGTTTTTTTTTTATTTTTGTTTTAATTTTATTTTTTTCTTCAACGTTACCCAGATCATCATAGGTAATTTCTTCAATATATTTGTTCTCCAATTTTTTTTTTTTTTTTTTTTTTTTTTTTTTTTTGAACGTTACTCAGATCAGCATAAGTCATTTCTTCAATGTATTTGTTCTTCAATTCGGTGATTTTATTTTTATATTTATTAAATTTTTTATTCAACGTTACCCAGATATATAAAACCTAATCTTTCAATATATTTGTTCTCCAATTCGTATTTTTTTATACAACATTACCATCATCATAACTCATTTCTTCAATATATTTTGTCCCAATTCTTTGTATTTTTTTTTATTACAACATTCCCAGACCAATTCAACGTCTTTGCTTTCAAAATATTTGTTTCCCTTAATCCTGTTATATTTTTATTATTATTTTATTTTTTATTTTTTTCCCTAACGTTACCGAGATCATCATAAGTCAGAGGGATAATGTTGCCTGAAATTCTGTAACTCAGGTCAATGGTTTTCGTCTGGTGGATACGGCATTCCACCGAGGAAAAACTCGGACAGCATGGACCCCCCCCACCCCACCCACCCCACCCCACCCCACCCCCCACCCTTTTAGGAGGAGGACGATGGAGGGAGAAATCGGAAGGCGATGAATGTATATTTCAAGGGTTTCGATCGAAGGATGAAAATGTCCAAGAAAAATGTTCGTTTTCAGCGTTTGGAACTTTTTTTGTCATGATGTGGCTAAAAGATGTAAGGATGAGCTTGGAGTACTGCTAGAGGAATCTTGGTACCCGTAACACCAGCTTTTAGAAGAGTAAACCTATGACAGACCTTTTTTACTTTCAGAAATAATTGATTTGTTTATTTCTGTCTGAACCACGATCTCCGTTGGGGAGTATTGGTAAACATAACATCAGCTTTTAGAGGAATAAACTTATGGCCTAAGTGCGACGGACATTTTCCACTTATGGAAATGAGTGATTTGTTTATTACTGTCCGAACCACGATCTCCGTTTCACAGAATTTTTTACGTTATTCAGCATTATATTTATTATTAAAGGAGGGAGATTAACCAGCTCAATGAGTCAGGCTTGGCTCCTACGGGGCTGGCCATTCACCATTATTACAATGACCACTAGCTATGTGGACTTCACGATGCGAAACATTCCATATTTTGATCAAAAGAAACGAAAATAAATTGTGCACTAATGGAAGTGATTGATTATTTTCATACTGTTAGACCCCGAGATTTATTTTACAGACTTTTGTACTTTTATAAGTCAGGATTAAACTGAATATTAATAGCTAGTGTGCTCTGCATTCCGTTAGAGAAACATCTCATATCTCTTGATGAGACAAAAGAGGAAAAAGACAACGATAAAGCAGACCGCTGCCAGTTTACGTTACGACTTAAATGATAAAAAAAAAAAAAAACAGCAGAGAAGAAATAATATTTTACAAAATTAAGAGAGAAAAGTAACTGGGGCACAGGAGGTGTAGGTTGCTTCTGTCCGGATTCCTGCTTGGAATATTATTTGACATGTGTTGCGTGACTTGTCAAGGTAAAAAAAATATATAAGCGTTTGTTGAGCGGTGAGGAGAGAAAAAAAAAAAGATTTGATGAAGCGGTGAAAAATAGGTCTTGTGATAAGGGAATTGTAGTGGATGCACTGGTATTTGGAAAATATATTATTATTATTATTATTATTATTATTATTATTATTATTATTATTATATTATTATTATTATTATTATTATTATTGTTGTTTTTGTTGTTGTTGTTGTTGTTGTTAAAAATCCATAATTATATATTAGAATATATTTCTATGTAAAAAAACATAGAAATATATTTTAATATATAATTGTGGATTTTTTAACAATTTGTTCTTCACGAGACTGAATTTCTTCTTCATCATCATCATCATCATTATTATTATTATTATTCAGAAGATGAACCATATACATATGGAACCAGCCCCACAGGGGCGACTACTTGATAATCGAGCCTCCAAAGAATATTTTGTTCATTTAAAATAAGTAACAGAAGGTAATAGGAAGTACAGAAAGAAGAGAACAGGTCCTATAAACGAACAGGTAAAAAAGATGTAGATAATAATGTAAGGAAGAAGAGATATATACCTGTCATCCGAGAGTTGGAGATTATTCTAAAGCAGGTTTTTTTTCGTTTTTATTTTATTTTTTTATGCACGTCGAAGGTGAACAATGAAAAATAGCCTTTTGCGATGAGTGAATTGTAACAGATGCACAGGTGATTTGGAAAGAAGTGAGGTTACAATTTTTGGAAGAGATTAACTTGGCAAGAGATGCCTTTCATCTGAAAGGTGGGAGATAACTTCTTTCTTTTATCTCCAATGAACGTTGAATATGGACAACGAAAAATGGGCCTTGTGAGCGAACTTTAATAATAGAAGGTGGAAATTAACAGGGCAAGAGATACCTTTCATATGAGAGGTTGATATAAATCAAAGGATGTTTATTTTGTTTTGTTTTGTTTTGTTTTTGAGTCTTTTTTTTTCTTTGTTTTTTGTTCTTTAATGGACGTCTAAGATGACTCTCATTTACCAAAGGCGTAAAATTATTCACGAAATCTCAAGAAGAAGTTCAAAGGAAGCGGAAAAAATTAGTTGTACCATTAATCTTGATATTTTATATAAACGGGGCTGGGATCGAAACCAGTTTCCAAGCAATCACTGGCCTTCTGTCTTACCTATATCGTTTGTTCGTTTGTCTATCTACTCCTCGCCCGTCACTCTTAAGGGATCGCTCTCCTGTTGCCCTGCATCTCTAGATGTTTGTTGTTGATCATAATTACACCTGGTTTTAAAGGGAGGTAATTGTTGAATGGGGTTATTCCTTCTTGTGGTTAATTTATTTGATAAATAGTGTTTTAGTTTTAACCATACACATACATAGCACACAAACGAAGAGATAGAGAGAGTGAGAGGGGAAGGAGAGAGAGAGAGAGAGAGGGTGTTGGGGGCGAGTAGGAAAAAGTGTGAGGGAGAGGGGGGAAGGAAAGAGAGAGAGAGAGAGAGAGAGAGAGAGAGAGTGAGAGAGAGAGAAATAAACACACAAATGCTCCAGATCTCATGACAGGGCGTTTACTTTCCACAATTCGGGGCCTTGGGAGAGCTGACCGTCTTGGAGGGGTAGGGAGAGGGGGGGGGGGGGGGGATGTGGGGGGAGTTTTGGATGTCATATGGTCCTGGTTGCATTCTTGCATTCTTTCTTTTAAAAGGCAGCTAGCCTCTCGTCGCCCTACTTTTGATATTGATATTATATTTTGATTTTTGTTGACACTTGGGTATAATGAATTATATATATATTTATACACACACACACACACACACACACACACACATATATATATATATATATATAATATATATATATATATATATATAGCTTAGTAAGGAGAGGTAATAATTCTTGTGTAAGATATTTAGGCATTTTCTTTTAATATTTTTTTTAACATTCAGGAGAGCTGTATAATTTTACTTATTTTCCTTTCTCGTAGTAAAACTGGATATTTTAAAATATACTTTATGTTTAGTATGCAGTGATGATAATTTTGTTATAATTCTCGGAGATAGAGGGATCAGTATTATTTGACTTGTATTGTGTAAAGAACCCGAAAATAGAATGTTAAACGAATTATACTTCTAGCGACACCGTTCCAGGTTAATACGTTTCGTTATTACAAAAGATAATCTTACTCTAATGGGCGTTATGTCTGTCCGTCCGTCTGTCATTCAATCACGGCCAAACGGCTGGTCCGATGGGCATGAAACTTAGCAGGATTACAGTGAGGACCCCCAAGATTGTTTACAATGGGGTTTCATCCTAACCCCCTTCCCTTCCGAAGGGGGTGGGGGTGAGAAGGGATTCCCTTAAACGGGACTGGTTATGCCCGTAGACTTAGTTACTTTACGAATTTTTGTATTCTTATAATTATGACACCCTGAAATAATGTATAACCAGTAAATGAGATGATCTCCCGTCAATGAAGAAAGACAGGATCAAAAACTTGAGTCCTGGGAATGAGGATCATATTTGATATCAAGATTAGAGTCTCTCTGTGTCTCTCTCTCATTGGGATGGGTATCTGAATGTTTATGAATGTGCAGTAAGTATAGATTCTCTCTCTCTCTCTCTCTCTCTCTCTCTCTCATTGGGATGGGTATCTGAATGTTGATGA
>NC_087212.1:3499645-3534645 GCF_015104395.2 Macrobrachium nipponense
AGATATATTTTACAACTTCCAATCTTGGATGGTCTGGGATGCAGTGACCAAAAGATGCTTGGTCCTTGATATAACTTGCACACTTTTCTTTCTGTCTTTCTTTAAATCTTCATCTAAAAACCCTTATGGACAGTCAACAGACCATTAACCCAAGAGGGCTACAGAGGGAAATCAGCCAGGTGAGAGACAAAATGTGGGAAAAGGTGGTAAATCAAAAAAGCGTTTGAAGTACAAAATTATATATCCATACTGGTTCAAAAATATTCACGGCGTTTTATCATATTTTGCTTGGTCTTCTCTTGCAAAATCCCAGTTTTTCTGGGAAGTGCATCGGATAGAAAAGTAATATTAAGATATCAGCAGAATAAAAGTCAGCTTTTATAGGCAGAAAGGTCTATTAACTTATTCTCTTAGGAGTATTGTGTCGTGATTTGAGTGAGAAATGTTAAAGTGTTTTCGCCTGTGTTCTCTCAGAATGATATTTTTAAAAAATGTTTGGGTAATTGTACAAATGTTTATATGTTTCTTTAGTAATCCTGAACAACAGAAACAATAACTATTAAGAAAACTGTGCCAAATGACGTTGACATTATTACAACAGCGGGAAAGATGATCTGAGCAGATAAGAATTAAGCATTTGTTCCCTCGAGAGAATATGCTCACGAACACTGAGAATTGAATCATTGTGTGTCGCTTCTCATGCATATGAAGCTTCAGTCTCGGTTGTCGTACGTTTCACCAAACAAATGAAAGAACAGATTTGAGATCTTCATTGTTTAAACAAAGGAGGGAGAAGAAGAAGAAGATGATGATGATGATGATGATGGCTTTTGTCTTTTCTGTGCCTGGATATTTAGAGAGAGAGAGAGAGAGAGAGAGAGAGAGAGAGAGAGAGAGAGAGAGAGAGAGCTTGTAGATCCTCATTGTTAAACAGTCGAGGGAGAAGACTTGAGATAGCTTTTGACTTTGATATGCTTGGATATTGTTGAGAGAGAGAGAGAGAGAGAGAGAGAGAGAGAGAGAGAGAGAGAGAGAGAGAGAGAACAGGGTTTATATCCTCATTGTTAAATACATGAGAAGACGCTATTTTGTAACTTTTATTATTACTGAATATTGTTAAAAAGTTCCTGAGAGAGAAGAGAGAGATAGAGGAGAGAGAGAGAGAGAGAGGAGAGGAGAGAGAGAGAGAACAACGTTTAGATCTTCATTGTTGAATAAATGAGAAGCTACATTATATCTTTTTTTATAACTGAATATTGTTTAAAAGTTCCTGAGAGAGAGAGAGAGAGAGAGAGAGAGAGAGAGATCCTTTTGCTCTTGAATATTCCTACCACATATTGCTAATTGTGAAAGCCTCCTTGGTGACCAGCCATAATTGGTGTGTGGGGGAGGGTGGTTGGTTAGTTGTGAAGGAATTATGGGAGGGTGGAGGGAAGATGGGCGGGGGTGTACAGACTGGTGAATGGGTTTTGGCACAGGCACTGGGACTTGAATTAGATCATGGCGGGGAAAGATTGCTAAAAAGGAATAAGCAAGAGAGAGAGAGAGAGAGAGAGAGAGAGAGAGAGAGGCCGTATTTAGATTAGGCTTAAGGTGGTAGTGACAGGGGCAAGAAGGCCCCTTCTCCTACTCAGTGGAGCTTTGAGGTAAGGGCCGGGGGGAGGGTTTAGGGACTAGGAAAGGTATGGCTTACAAGGGGGGTGGGGGAAAGAGGGTGCCATGAACTGTATATAAATATCACCTTCTTTTGGGTTTTATCATTCAGTCTTCTCTGGACTTCTCCTCCAACATGGTCTCGGTAAGCGACGGGATAGTAGCTCGTCTTTTCACGTCATAAAAGTAATATATATGAATATTTAGGAATCATCTCAGAATGAGGATAGCAATGTCTATCTCTGCCGTGTGTGTTAATTTTTGATGCTGCTTTTCTGTTTGTCTCTGTTCGTTTTATCAATCATAATTAATGTAGTTGAATAGAGGCCCTGCCTTTTATTTCTGAACGTTGTATGTATACATTTTTTTTTTGCCAGACTATCGTCCTGTAGTGTTTCCGTATATTGTACAGTATACTATGGTACTCATCTACAGTATAATATTCTGAAAAATAGAATAAACACCTTCTGTAACTTAGCGATGTGAATAAACATAATTTCGTATGTTGCCAAGTGTTCAAGCACATAGGTCTGCAGATGTTCAGCATGAAAACATTAATTTTGTGAGCGGAATTCCTCTCCTTGTATCTTCCAAGAAACTGTTGCTTTGCTTGCTGTTGGGTGCTGTGAATGCCGCCCCTCAGGGGTACGGCGCCCCCGCTAATCCCTCTCCGTCCTACAACGCACCTGGTGGTGGGGGTGGTCCCTCGGGCCCCGTGGTTCCTATTCTCGTCGACGTTCGCGAGGGACCTGATGCTGCTGGGGTCTACAACTTCAACTTCGAAACTGGGGATGGCATCAGCCGTCATGAACAAGGCGCCCCTCAGGGGCCCGAAGGAGCAGTGGCTGCCCAGGGAGGCTGGAGGTAAGGACAACTATTTATTCAGTGCTTCCAGTTAGATATACTGAATATATTACCTTGAATAAATAAAAAATGGCTTCTGATGAAGACAATACTTAGATATTTATTTTTCCTTTTATCATTCCAGCTTCACCTTCCCCGACGGCACCCCGGGAGTCTTCAACTTCGTAGCTGATGGCAGTGGGTACCGCGTCGAGTCTGACCTCCTGCCCACTCCCCACCCTCTCCCAGCCCACGCCATCGCCCAGATCGAATTCGCTGCTCAGCAGGCCGCTGCTGAAGCTGCGGGAGGAGCCCGTCCACAGTACAGTGCTCCACCTCCAGCTCCTAGTCAGGGCTACAGCTTTTAAGCCTTTCAGCTTTTACGTTTCTCGAGTCTTTTAGACAGCAGGATGACCCTCAAGGAATCTGTTTCCTCCAGTGGATAGTTTCCTTCAAGGATGGATGATTAGGAGTCTCGTCTTCATCCTGGAATACGTTCTGGTTCTTGGATGGTTTGGATGTTCCAGGAAAATCTTCGCTGGAGGAAATCAGTTTCACCGAAAAACAACAACAACAAAACGATATTCCCTTTTGACCCTGATGTTCTCTTCATGTACCATATGCTTTTGTATCATTACTGTTGATATTTACGTTCATTTTTGAATAAAAGTTTATACTAAAATGATCACTTTCTCTGTCATTCCTTCTATGAAACTTATGATTCAAGACTCTCCTCAGATTGCATATTTAGAGATTGGAGTAGGTGTATTTATTTGTCTATTCTTTTTGTTGAGACGTAATGAACCGTGTTTGTTGAAGAAAAACTGAACTCGGGTGATGACCTAATACATAGTTTTAAAATATTCTCTTGCCCTATTCAGCTTCGAAGAAATAATATGAAGTCTGCAGCAATGTTGAATTCGGATTTGTTTTCTATATAAATTTTTTTCTCTATTAGAAGTGTTTTAGTACAGTAACTGTAAATGGGTGAAAGCAGTGATGCTTGAAAGGCATTAGTATGCTTAGCTGAGCCACTTGGTCATTTTAGACGTGCATCTGTTGTCAACGCAGGAGCAGAAAATAAAAGTATAGAAAGCGTCAGTTTAGGGTTGTCAACCTTTCGTCTGTTATGCCATTTGAAGTCTTAATTTCTTCTGGGTCTCCACCCAGGCTGGGCGTCTTGGAAATTGGAGATGAAGAGACAGGAAAGGGAGAAAGAACCGTTGCATTGTCAGAATTAATAGGAAGTTCCCTGTTGCAGATATGAGGTAATGCCAGAAAGGTACTTACTGATCCTGGTCGTCTTCATTCGCTTGGATAGTTGTAATTTTTTACAATATGGGATAATGGACATCGCCGTCCAAATCCCTTAGTAATTTAGGTCTTGAAATGATAATAAATATTTGCTTACTTAAACAGTGGGTTTCGGAATAACCGGACGAGTTATGAAAAAATAAACTAGAAAACTGCGGTATTGAGAATTATATTAACCTGCAGTGGAGAATATTTGGAAGATCAAATCTTGCTCAGTGATTTGCTGAGACTCGTTAAAACTAAGGTAAGAGGAAGAGGGTAAGATATATATATATATATATATATATATATATATATATATATATATATTATATATATATTATATATATATTGCCTCTTGGAGATTTGAATGTATTCACACCTGCCCCTGTCATAAACAAGGACTGATAATGAGGATTTCAGACCAGCGGACAGCTATCTGGTGTGCGAAATGTTTTATTTTTGCTCTGTAAAAGGGCTAAATGTAGATAGTGACAATTCTCTCTCTCTCTCTCTCTCTCTCTCTCTCTCTCTCTCTCTCTCTCTCTCAACGAAACTTTGTTATATGATCGTGTCTGGATTATGTCTTTATTTATATACAACTAAACTAGAAGCTTCACTAAGATGTATGTGTAGATTTGGAGATGAGTAAATAACCTTAGTTATCTCAGCTAATAAAACAAAATCGTAGCAATCTTCTCTTCGCTAAGAGAGAAATGATTCTGCAATGTTAGATTGCAATGACAGAGCCGAGTACCATGATGGAATTTCATTTGCAACAAAAACCAGGAAGATGAAGAACACATAATCTTTTCTTAATAAGAATTATTGACAGGACAAGACGTCCTATACGCTGTCCAGTAACATTGGCACTTGATTTCGTGGTAGCCCTTTGAAGCTGAATGAAGACATTTTAGCCTTAGTTTTCCGCTCAGCTGCATCGATGTCTTTTTAGTCTGAGATTATGAAGTAGATTGGGAGAGCAAAGCTTGTGTGCTATTTGATAAGAAGGGTATTTTATCGCCTTTCCAATGTGGTTTCCACTAAATGGGTATAAGTACAGATTTATCAATCCTATCTCAATGATTCCTGTTATAAAGTATTTGAATTCAAGCAGCATCATATGACCACGTTCCCTTGCCCTCAAGAGGTCATATGACCTTGAAGTCGTACATGGTATTCTAAAAAGAACTCGTGGTGGATTTCCTATTCTTTCTTCCATCTTTGTTTCCACACTCTACTAATAATTGTTTCATTTTGCAACTGTGAGGTTTTCCTCCTTTTATACACCTTTAAGACCTTTTTACTCTCAATTTTCCTTCCAGCGTTGAATGACCTAATAGGTCCCAGCGCTTGGCCTTTGGCCTAAATTCTATATTCTATAATCTCATAATGACTGACAAGGAAATTGTCATTAATCATTCAGGTTTTCTTAGCCTGATTTCTCTTGTCTAGGAGGAGTTCCTTAGGGTCAGCGCTGATTGCCATATTGTTATCAGCGATTGTTAATTGGATATCCTTAATTATCTATTAGCCATATCCAAAAACAAATATTGCAGCTCCAGGC
Source organism: Macrobrachium nipponense (assembly GCF_015104395.2). NCBI lineage: Eukaryota > Metazoa > Arthropoda > Malacostraca > Decapoda > Palaemonidae > Macrobrachium > Macrobrachium nipponense. The sequence continues at coordinate 3,505,002 of NC_087212.1, forward strand.
TACGTTTATTCAATCATTCAGCCAATGCAGATGACCTTTTTGTTTCCAAAATCGTTAATTATTAAATTTGTATACTAAACGTTTTTCAATTTTTTTTTTTATTCGCGACGAATGTATCACACTAAAAATCACAGTCTGCTTTTCTCACTGTCGTAATATATTTCGAATAACAGTTAGTATCAGGTTATCATAACAGTTGATATCTGGAACGTAGCATAATTATTCTCCACTTCGCAATTTCATTCACTTCATTAGCCCTTTTGTCCTGGAATCTTAAATTTAAAATATTAGAGACATAACAGTTTAAAGTTTTCAGTTATTCATGTACAGAATAATTCGTAATGGGAAGAACTCTATTAAATTTTTATTATAGACTAAGGTAATACTCAAATTTTCCAATATTTATCTTTCATGAGGTATTTAAAAGGATATGGACCCTTCAGAATTAAGGGTTAAATCCATATTGTCTAATGCTTTTGAGCCGGAGGAGGGTGTCCCACAAGGCAGTGTGTTGAGTGTCACCTTATTTACTGTGGCTATAAATAGCATTGTTGAATGTGTCTCCTCCAGCAATTACATCTTTGTTTGTGGATGACCTTGCTATTTATGTCACTAGTTATGATACTATTGCAGCTTGTAATGTCCTGCAAAAGTCAGTTTATGCAATCAGCAATTGGACTGATGACAATGGCGTTCAATTCTCCCCTAACAAAACTGTGGCAGTTCGTTTTACTAGATGTACTCGAAAGGAAACCACCCCAAATATTAAGCTGAAAGACACACTAATACCATATGAGGAGGAGGTGAAGTTTTTAGGGATGATTTTTGATAAGAAACTAACATGGGGTAGTCATATGGACTCCTTGAAAATTAAGGTGAAGAAGTCCCTTTACATTATAAAAGTACTTTCACGTTTTAATTGGGGTGCTGATAAGAGGTCACTTTTACGGTTATATGACTCTTATTGTAAATCAAAGCTTGAGTATGGTTGCCAAGTCTACTGTTCAGCAAGTGCAAACAAACTTAAGGAGTTGGATGTAGTTCATCATGCTGGTCTGAGAATATGCTCTGTTGCATTTAAAACATCTCCAGTTGAAAGCTTATATGCCGACACAGAAAAGTCCCTCTAGACTTACGTCGAGAAGAACTGGGACTGCGGTATATGTTCAAATTAAGAGGTTCCCCAGAAAACCCTGCAGTATCTATTCTTAACCAAAACGATCCACGGCAGTTTGCAAATGCTAGAGCATCCAAGCCTTTTCATGTGAGAATTGATGCTGCAGTTGACAGTGTGTCTATTAAAGACCAAAAAATTAAGGCAATACATTGCTCCAAGTTGCCTCCTTGGTTGACCCCAGAACCATTGGTCTGTCAAAAAGCTGTGGTTAAAAAATCTGTTAATGTCCAAGAAGTGAAGGCTTCTTTTCTTGATCATGACCAAATGCATTCGGGTTCTGTTAAACTACTCACTAATGGATTAAAGACATCAAGTGGTGTTGGTTGTGCTGTTGTTCATTGTAATAACTCGTATGTGGGCAGACCTTCAAATAATGCCTCCATTTTTACAGCTGAATTAACTGCATTAGCCAAATCTCTTGAGATTGTTTCTACTCTACAGGGTAATAATTCCACCATATACTCAGATTCTTATAGTGCACTCATGGCCATTAAGCAATATAACCCTAAACATCCAATTGTTCAACGTATTCAAGAATAGTTATATAGGCTTAATTCCAAATTCAAATCTGTCCATTTTTACCGGCTTCCTGCCCATGTAGGTATTGCTGGTAACGAACTTGCTGACCATGAAGCAAGAGATGTCATTACTAAAGAAGACATTCTCTTCCACCATATTCCTTCTACTGCCATGAAATGGACTATTCGTTCATATGTTAAAAATAAATGGCAAGCACGTTGGTCGTCTCCCCATCTGACCAACAATAAAAAGCACAGGAAGATCAGGCAAAGTATTGAATATTGGCCATCTGGATTCCAACAAAATCGTAGGGTAGAAACCGTATTATGTCGTCTAAGAATTGGCCATACTTGACTGACCCACTGATTCCTCTTTGAGGGGGTAACTGCACCAGTTTGTATGCAGTGTGACTCTCTTCTTACTGTGGAACACGTTATATGTAGCTGTTAATAACATTGTTGGATACCTCAAATTTGGATACCTCAAATACATTAACCTTTTTAATGAAATTTAATATTGACCTCCCGGTGCGTTGCAAAGTGTAGTGTATACACTAGAAGTTGTTTATATAAGCGTGCTTATATGAATATGATTGTGTATGGTATATGTATGTATAAATTTTTTAATCTTGTTTGCACACTCGAAATGCGAAGTTATAATTTTTATGGCGGATATCAGTTTTAACCATAGTTTTAAAATCACCTTTATTTTATTTAATTTATAATATCATCAACATAAATATTCATGTCAAACCAATTTTATTATAGCGCTGAATAATCCCTATGGATACCAGTGCTTGGCTTCAAGGCTAAATTTCATATTCCATTAATTCCATATTCCATATGATCCCAAGGTTTTTATTTGTATGATCTTGTCTGTCAAAATAATAATAAAAAAAAACATATTAAAGGAAATCTTAAATGCATGCAGTGTGTTCTTGCGGTCACTTCGAGAAAGAGGAGAAGGAGGTTACTGGTTCATGTCCACTCAAGGGAGGGGGAGGGGCCGGTTTGGGTTTGGTGGGGGGTCGATTGAAGGGAGGGGCTGGTGGGGTGGCCCAGCCCTCCCAGTCAGTAATGAGGGGAATGAGTCGGAAGTGAGAGGCGGGACACAGGCCTCCTATATAAACACCACTTTGAACTGGAGTAAGCATTCTACTCGACCGATCGACATCGTAAACATGATTTCGGTAAGGAGGTCAACAGTTTTAATATATATATATATATATATATATATATATATATATATATATATCTATATGATATATATATATATATATAGAGAGAGATAGGGGGAGAGAGAGAGAGAGAGAGAGAGAGAAGAGAGAGATTCGTTGGATAAACGTTTTGCCAGAATTGACACTGGTTTTGTAGCTTGCTTCGATTAAATGTAACTTGAAAGAGGTTATCCCAAAAATATGCTACAGTTAGAATTATTCAAGAAACATGCTATTGATAGTTACTCAGCAAAAGAATCTAAAGGATAAATGACATCTGAAAACATTTTTTGTGGTGATGGTGGTGTATATCCTCGTAGATCATTAAATAAGTTTCTGTTTCTTTGTCCTCCAAGAAACTGCTTGTGTGTTTGTTATTAGGAGCAGTCAATGCTGTCCCTCAGGGGTATGGGGCCCCTCCCCCTCCATCCTACAGCGCACCCGGTGGTCCCTCGGGTCCCGTGGTTCCTATTCTCGTCGACGTTCGCGAGGGACCTGATGCTGCTGGGGTCTACAACTTCAACTTCGAAACTGGGGATGGCATCAGCCGTCATGAGCAAGGCGCCCCTCAGGGGCCCGAAGGAGCAGTGGCTGCCCAGGGAGGCTGGAGGTAAGGACAAGTATTTATTCAGTGATTTCAGTTAGATATTATACTGAATATATTGCCCTGAATATATAAAAAAAATGGCTTCTGATAAAGACAATACTTAGATATTTATTTTTCTTTTATCTTTCCAGCTTCACCTTCCCCGACGGCACCCCGGGAGTCTTCAACTTCGTAGCTGATGGCAGTGGGTACCGCGTCGAGTCTGACCTCCTGCCCACTCCCCACCCCCTCCCAGCCCACGCCATCGCCCAGATCGAATTCGCTGCTCAGCAGGCCGCTGCTGAAGCTGCGGGAGGAGCCCGTCCTCAGTACAGTGCTCCACCTCCAGCTCCTAGTCAGGGCTACAGCTTTTAAGCCTGAGCTCTATCCCAGCCATTCTTGACTGAGGGAATCGGCATTATTCTCTCGTGACCACTTTTTGTCCTATGTATATGCTTATTTATAGTTCCTGTTGATATCTCGTTTGTAAATAAAGGTTTACTACTTGAATTTCCGTTTCATATCTCCTTTCACACCAAGACCAACAGGATCCTAGATCCTTTTTTGTAGTAGAAATGGATGAAGGGTTCCTCCTAAGACCCTTTTTCAAATAGAAAATGGATTAGAAAATGGATTCGGGGTTTCTGAGACTCCTATTATTAATAGGAAATGGATTAGGGGTTCTTGAGACACTTTTTTCTAATAGAAAATGGATTAGGGGTTTATGAAAAATGAATTAGGGTTTCCTGAGACCCTATTTCTTATAGAAAATGGATTCGGGGTTCCTGAATTAACTAGCGTGTGTGTCTGACATTATCCTAATAATATTTTTCATTAACTGAAGATTTCTTAGCATCGCTTTACATCTGGAAGAAGGACGTGGGCTTCTTTTTATAGAAACATTTTGACTCGACAGCTTTTCTAAGATTTTTTTTTATGTATATTTCAATTTAAACACGTTATAGGGATTGCATTGCATTATATTAGTTACTTTGACTACTCCAAAACATATACTACTTTGTCATTTTATTATAAAAGATAGTTAAACGTATTTTTTGAAGTATTTTTTTCCCTCAGCAGGACACCTATCTTCCTTAGTTAAAATTCGTGAGGTTAGGTTCCACCTGTGGTGGTTTCAATAGGATTTTCAACACTTCCTTAGTATGGTGAGGAACGTTCCAAGTGAAAGAAAAGACAATGATGACTCCCATATGCATTCTTCAGTACTATATATACACACGGAGGACTCACCAGCCACCCAGGAATTCCTCCCTGTACCTCCCCTTGCGCACTAAGCTATTCGCATCTCTGTTACCCGTTGCATTTTATTTCTAAGATGTTCAAGCCACACATAACCAAACCAGCTGAAAAACATGTAGTTTCATCATTTCACATATAACAACCTTTTTACCACTCGTACACATCACCACGCATCTCACCTTGAATTTTTCTGATACCATAATTGCTATGTAAGCATTTCATAAACGTTACCCTTATACAAAGGAACAACTATTCCTCTCGCCTATTCCTGTTGAACCTTTCCCTCATCCATACATACCTTGCACACCTTGGTCAGCCAGTTTTCTCACAGTTGCACTGCGGCATCTTACTAGTAATCCCATAAGCTGGTGTCCTTCCATTTTTCTGTACATCCTCAATGTTAACTTCTTCAACCCTTTCCACTCATTCAACTCTGCCATTTCTCTATAGTTCACAAATATAGATCCTCATTGAACTCCATCTTTATCAAACAGCGTCTTTCCTTTGGAACTTTTTTCGCAGTAGGCCCTACAAACTACTTTTATGTTGTTGTAGTTGTTGTTCTTGTTCTTGTTGGAGGTAGGAAAGCCCTATGGAAGAGCTGAAAAAGGTGTATCGCGTGCAGTTAAATGTACAGGAATTTTAGGATAGGATATGTATGATTTATGTATTAGAATTAAAATATGAAAATTGAATAATATGCATATTAAACAGTACAGAACAATAATTTCTAATGAAATATAGCTTATTTATTTTAATTTTCGCTGGTGAAACAATGCCATATTTGACCATAGATTTTAGCAGGTGCTCTGAGTAACCTGGAGGTCGGATTACGCCTTGTATTTTTTTATATTTTTATTTTGTGATCCTTCCGCTCATCAACCTTCTTCATTGCATTTACATTTTGAATATCATGTACGTATCACTATATTATTTTTATAATTACACACACACACACACACACAGGAAACCAGATCATCAAGTTCGAATCTCCGGGTGAGATGCATTTATGCATTACAGTTCCCCTTTTGTGCAAATTATTCCCAAGATATAATGATTTCAATATGAAGTGACATATGTGGTTTGATATCTGTAATTATTAATTTTTCAATATCTGATGACTAGAGATTAGGTTCGTTTTATATTTGAATATAGATAGTGGATTTGTCTTAGCTGTATGTTATTTCTCATTGAAGGGTTAAAGAAAGGTATACATCGTAATTAATTGTTTGTGAAAAGGTTGGATATTGATTACGTCAAAATCAAAAAAATGCCGGAAGTTTGCTGGCAATGAACTGATCATGTTTCTGCCTATACCACTTTGTAGTGGCTATTTTTCAATATGTTTATTAGAAAAGTGCTGGAGTCTTCATGATTTTACAATTCTTCTTTTCTCTCTGACGAAAGTATTCAATCAAATTCGGATTGCTGAAGAGTGGTTTATAAAAAAACAAGTTGAATTATGCGTCGTTTAGATAAAATACGCTTGAATGCAGTCCGATTTTTCGAATGAACCATCGTCATACAAAAGATACTTTTGTAGCTTGAAAAGGAAAAATTTTGTAACCTTATATAAGAATGTGAGCTCTCTCTCTCTCTCTCTCTCTCTCTCTCTCTCAAATACACTTGGAAATCCAAAAAAAAGACTTTGCCTAAGGATGTGAGCTAAATTCTCTCTCTCTCTCTCTCTCTCTCTCTCTCTCTCTCTCTCTCTCTCTCACTCTCTCTCTCTCTCAAATACACTTGGAAATCCAAAAAAAAGACTTTACCTAAGGATATGAGCTAAATCTCTCTCTCTCTCTCTCTCTCTCTCTCTCTCTCTCTCTCTCTCTCTCTCTCAGACACAAAATGAATAATTATGATGAAGGAAGATCAAATATTATGGAAAAGTTGGATTTTTTAATGTCAGAATTTCTGGAAATGAAAAAAAGAACAACATACCAGAGGAAAGAGACATGGGAAATCCTTATTACTACAATATTAAATGAAGGAGAAAACACGCAAACCATCATAGTGATGAATGCGCAGGGTTTAGTTACGAGTAACTCAAAAAGAAAAATAGAGTACTTAGAAAGAACTAACCAAAATGAAAAGAAAATAGATATAATGAATATAAGTGAAACCTGGTATTCCCAAGAGACTGGGAATGATGATCAAATAAAAGGGTTCCAAACTTATAGATCAGATAGAAAAAATAGGAATCAAGGGGGAACCGCAATATATGGGAAAGACAAAAAACAAGGAAAAATATATGAGAAATATAGTAACTCAGAATGTGAACTAATAGCGGTAGAATTTGAATCTGAAAAAATTGATGAACATAGTAATATATAGACCTTAATACTAAAGAGTTTGACTTAATAATTGAAAAATTGGATGATATATGTAGAAATCACAAGGACTGGACTATTCTCCTATCTGGTGACTTCAACTTTCCTTTCGTAGAATGGAAAGAACGAATAGGAGACTGTGGTTGTACTTATACATATAAAAAAGAGAGTAATAGTATGCAGAAGATAAGAGGCAATTCGAAAAGCTATTAGATATGCTACTAGAATACAACATTCAACAAATAAATCACCTGCCAACAAAAGAAAGGAAAAATACTTAGACCTAGTATTTTGTGACGAGATTGATTAGGTTAAAGTTAAAAAATAATGTTTTATATGCTCGAGTATTTCAGATCATAATGTCATAGAATAACAGTTTCATTCCAAAGCAATGAAAATAGAGATAAGCAAGAAAAGAAAAAGTGGGAAGGATATGGAAAATACAACTTTTCTCAGTAAAAATATAAAATGGTCAGAAATTAATGAAGAATTAAACAAAGATTGGGATAAACATTTCGTAAGTGTGACAATAAGGGTAAATACGGAGATATTATATAAAATATTGGAGAAAAATAGTGGATAAATATATACCGAAGAAGAAAAGTAAACATCATTCATGCATACCAAGAGACAGAAGGATCTTGTTCCAGAAAATCAGAAAGTGGAAAAAAGGTCTTGCAAAAGAAAAAAAAATGCATGGAAAGTTATAGAACTAAAAAGTAAGATAGAAAATGCAGAAACAAAAGATTATACAATCAAAAGAAATGAAAAAACGGGACTTGGAAGAAAAAACATATTAAATATCAAGCAAAAACCCCAAAACTATTATACTCATATGCGAAGAAGATGAATAAAAGAAGAATAGAAATAGGCCCTCTGAGAATTGAAGGGAGATTAACGAATGAAAAAAGGAAATTTGCAACATACTGGCAGAACGATATAAGAGAGAATTCACCCTAGAATAGATAATGAAGATAATGATATAGAAGTAAGGGACGAAATAGTGAATATTTAGCTGACATAGAAATTAATGAAGCTGATATTGTGCAGGCAATTAATGAAATTAAAAATGGAGCTGCTGCAGGGCCGGATGGAGTCCCTGCTATTTTGTTAAAGAAAGTAGTTCATTCTATCGCAAAGCCACTTGCAATATTATTAAGACAAGTGTAGATACAGGCAAGATTTATGATGAGCACAAATTAGCATATATCACCCCTACTTTCAAAAGTGGATCAAGACTAGAGGCAAGTAATTATAGGCCTGTGAGTCTAACATCACATATTATGAAAGTGTATGAAACGGGTAATGAAGAAAAACATTATGAACATTTAATAAAAAATAATTTGTTTAATATAGGACAACACGGTTCGTACCCGGAAAAAGTACACAAACCCAACTGTTAGTCCACCGTGAGAACATATTCAAAAATATGAAAAGCGGAAATGAAAACAGATGTGGTTTATCTAGACTTTGCAAAAGCTTTTGACAAAGTAGACCATAATATATTAGCAAAGAAAATTAGAAAACACAATATCGTAGATAAAGTAGGAAGATGGTTAAAAGAATTTTTACACAACAGAAAACAGATAGTTATTGCAAACGATGAGAAATCGGATGAAAACCAAGGTAATATCCGGTGTGCCACAAGGTACGGTGCTAGCTGCAATATTGTTTGTTATTATGATTGAAGACATAGACAGTAATGTTAAGGATTCGGTAGTGAGTAGTTTCGCTGATGACACAAGAATAAGTAGAGAAATTACTTGTGATGAAGATAGGAACGCTCTACAAAGAGACCTTAACAAAGTATATGATTGGGCAGAGGTAAATAGGATGGTATTTAACTCTGATAAATTTGAATCAATAATTATGGAGACAGAGAAGGAAAGCTATATGCATATAGGGGACCTAATAATGAGACAATCACAAATAAGGAAGCAGTTAAAGACCTTGGTGTGATGATGAATAGGAAACTTTATGTATGCATGATCAAATAGCCATTCTGTTGGCAAATGTAAAGCAAAAATGGGAATGTTGTTACGCACTTCAAAACAAGAAAGCTGAACACATGATTATGCTTTATAAAACATATGTTCGTAGTCCACTTGAATATTGCAATATGATATGGTACCCACTATCAAAAGGATATTGCACAAATAGAGAGTGTACAAAGGTCCTTTACAGCTATAAGAAGTAGAAGTTAAGGACCTAGACTACTGGGAAAGACTACAATCCTTAAAATTATATAGTCTAGAAAGGAGAAGAGAACGCTACATGATAATTCAGGCATGGAAACAGATAAGGAAGGAATAACAGAAAAATATCATGGAACTAAAAATATCAGAAAGAACAAGCAGAGGTAGATTAATAGTGCCCAAAACTATACCAGGAAAAATAATGAAAGCACACAGAACATTAATCCACTACGCACCAGCATCGATAATGCAGCGTCTTTTCAATGCGTTACCAGCTCATCTGAGGAATATCACAGGTAGTGAGCGTAGATGTGTTTAAGAATAAGCTCGACAAATATCTAAACTGCATCCCAGACCATCCAAGATTGGAAGATGCAAAATATGCCGGAAGATGTACTAGCAACTCTCTGGTAGACATTAGAGGCGCCTCACACTGAGGGACCTGGGGCAACCCGAACGAACTGTAAGGTCTGTAAGGTAAGGTCTCTTTCAGAAGAAGAAGAAGAAGAATTAAAAATGTTGAAATTGATAACTGTTGCTTGCATTCCAGTGAGCAAATATATAATTGCATGCACCTCAAACTGTCCTGCTTTTTTCTACACAGTGTCAACGAAAATTAGGAATAAATATTTTGAAGGATCAGCGAATGTAAGATATATTTTAAATGCTAGCCATTTCAGCTGACGCTTAAGATATATTTTAAATGCTAGCCATTTAAGTTGACGCCTTCGGTGAGATGACCCAAATAATTGTGTTTGGGTTTGTGCTTATGGGGTTGTAAATGCGCGGTTGGCATCGCCAGTGACCTGGGAATGAAGTTGAGCGAGAGAAGGGGCACTAAGGGCACTGCCCAACCAGGCCCCCCTTTTAAATCGAGGCCGAGGGTGTGATTTAATTTCCACACGAATTATTTTCCCCTTCAGCTGTCAACTGCTTCATGGGATATTTACCAGATGATTTAGGCATCCTCCTGTTCTCTCTCTCTCTCTCTCTCTCTCTCTCCCCTCTCTCGTCTAGGCCCTGATACCATAGATCTGACTGATATAGATTACATCTCTCTCTCTCTCTTCTCGTCTAGGCCCTGTTACCATAGGTCTGACTGATGAAATTCTTCTCTCTCTCTCTCTCTCTCTCTCTCTCTCTCTCTCTCTCTCTCTCTCTCTCTAGTAGCCATTTTGCTTGGTGAGACGTTCCCGCGCACAGTCTGATTAATCAACAGATATCACGCGTTTAACATACGTCTAGAATTTGAGAAATATCTAGAAGTGTTCGTGAACTGTCGGTGATAAGATTAGTGTGAAAATAGTAGGATAAAGCGTCTACTATGTTAGTTTATCAAGTGAAATACTGTAAATCAGACCAAGATGGCAGGAAGTTCCAACTGTGGTAAGAAATGGCGAAATTTAGCGTGTTTAGCAGATTCGCAATACGATGAGGTAGTAGGAAGGGAGCTGGCATTTGTCATCTATGAGATCAACAACAGCCCTAACCAAAAAGATACAAAAGCATTCATAGATATATTAGAAGGATATGATCCTTCAAACTGGAACAAATCAACAGAAAACATCTTGAAAATAATTGAAGAAGTTCCAAATAAAATCCAAGTGGTCATGAGACTCATAAAGAAAATATACATAATCACATATTCCGACAAAGAAAATGAAATAAGGTGAACATTGTGAATATCCTAATTGATGCAATAGGAAAAAGAATGCAAAACTGTGTAAGGTGTGGTATAGCATAGTTAATCCACAAAACCTGATCAGAAACTGCTCTACATGCAACATTCCGACGCATCCTCAATGTGCTGAAGTAATGCAAGATATGAGAAAGGATACTAGAATATTTTGCTCAACATGTCTATCATGTATAGACAATGTTATTAAATCAAGACTGAATGTACAAATAGTTGAAGATGAAGAAGAAGAGGAAGAGGAAGAAGAAGAAGGAGGAAAACGGATGAGAAGTAAACAAAAACTGAAATGACAGAAAAAATAAGGAAAACAAAGAAACAAGATAAAAGTAGGATGCAGAGATACTCATTGATACTACATATGAGGCAATCAAGCAGCATACATACAAAGAAATAATTTACGACATGACAACACAAAAGAAAATCCCAAAGAGGCTCTATCCAGATCTGCACACTGATGGGAAAGAGGAAAAAATAGACAAGAAAGACAAAGTCTGCAACCTTTTGAAAAGAGGGAATTGCAGATTTGGAGAAAGATGTTACTACAAACATCCTAAGGTATGTCACAACTATGAAATCTATGGTAAATATGCATACCTAGACGGCTATGAGGATGATTACAGAGATCTACATCCAAAAATATGCAAAAACCTAAAAGAAGGAAAAGGATGTAAGTTCAACAAAAAATGTAAATATATGCACCCTGTAGCCATGAATCAAAATCAAATAAATTATCAATCAAATAATAAAATCCAAAATAAGAAAGAAACAAAAAAAGAGAGGAACAAAGAATATCAGGTGAAGGAAAAAAGCAAGCCATCACCGCGATATGGTGTGTCAGCAAAATATTTCCAAGCTTCAGCTCCAAGATACAGCTCAAGAGATAAGAACTGTATTTATGATGCAAGAGGATATTGCAGATACGGAGAAAATTGCAGATTCAGACACAAAATGAATAATTATGATGAAGGAAGATCAAATATTATGGAAAAGTGAATTTTTTAATGTCAAAATTTCTGGAAATGAAGAAAAGAACAACATACCAGAACAGGAAAGAGACATGGGAAAATATTTATTATTACCCATATTAAATGAAGGAGGAAAACACGCAAACCATCATAGTGATGAATGCGCAGGGTTAGTTATGAGTAACTCAAAAAGAAAAATAGAGTACTTAGAAGAAACTAACCCAAACAAAAGAAAAGAAAATAGATATAATGAATATAAGTGAAACCTGGTATTCCCCATAGACTGGAATGACGATCAAATAAAAGGTTCCAAACTTGTAGATCAGATAGAAAAAATAGGAATCAGGGGGGAACGGCAATATATGGGAAAGACAAAAAACAAGGAAAAAATATAGAGAAACAAAAAAATACTAGTACTCAGAATATGAACTAATAGCGGTAGAATTTGAATCTGAAAAATAATGAACATAGTAATATATAGACCCCCTACTACTAAAGAGTTTGACATAATAATAGAAAAAAATGGGATGATATATGTAGAATCACAAGGACTGGACTATTCGCCTTTCGGAGACTTTAACTTCCTTTGCGTTAGACTGGAAAGACGAATAGGAGATTGTGGGCTGTATTTATCATATAAAAAAGAGAGTAATAGTAGTGCAGAAGATAACGGGCAATTCGAAAAGCTATTAGATATGCTACTAGAATACAACATTCAACAAAAAAATCACCTGCCAACAAGAAAGGAAAATACTTTAGACCTAGTATTTGTGAACGAGGTGAATTATGTTGAAGAAATAGTAGTTTATAATGTGAGTATTTCAGACCATAATGTCATAGAATTAACAGTCCATTCCAAAGGAAGTGAAAACAGAGATAAGCAAGAAATGAAAATGTGGGAAGGATATTGAAAATACAACTTCTACAGTAAAAATATAAAATGGTCAGAAATAATAAGAAGAATTAAACAAAGATTGGGATAACATTTTTCGTAAGTAATGAATAATAAGGGTATATGGAGGATATTATATAAAATATTAGAAAAAATAGCTGATAAATATATACCGAAGAAGAAAAGTAAACATCAGTCATGCATACCAAGAGACAGAAGGATCTTGTTCCAGAAAATCAGAAAGTGGAAAAAAAGGTCTTGCAAAAAAAAAAAAAAAAATGCATGGAAAGTTATAGAACTAAAAAGTAAGATAGAAATGCAGAATAAAAGATTATACAATCAAAAGAAAATGAAAAATGGACTTGGAAGAAAAAACCCTAGTAAATATCAAGCAAAACCCCAAACTTTTATACTCGTATGCGAAAAAGATGAATAAAAGAAGAATAGAAATAGGCCTTCTAAGAATTGAAGGGATATTAACGAATGAAAAAAAGGAAATATGCAACATATTGGCAGAACGATATATTAGAGAATTCACCCCTAGAATTGATAATGAAGATAATGATATAGAAGTAAGGGACAAAAATAGTGAATATCTAGCAGACATAGATATTAATGAAGCTGATATTGTGTAGGCTATTAGTGAAATTAAAAATGGAGCTGCTGCAGGTCCTGATGGTGTCCCTGCTATTTTGTTAAAGAAAGTAGTTCATTCTATCGCAAAGCCACTTGCAATATTATTTAAGACGAAATGTAGATACAGGCAAAATTTATGATGAGCACAAATTAGCATATATTACCCCTACTTTCAAAAGTGGATCAAGACTAGAGGCAAGTAATTATAGGCCTGTGAGTCTAACATCACATATTATGAAAGTGTATGAAAGGGTAATGAAGAAAAATATTATGAAACATTTAATAAAAATAATTTTGTTTTAATATAGGGACAACATGGTTTCGTACCTGGAAAAAGTACACAAACCCAACTGTTAGTCCACCATGAGAACATATACAAAAATATGAAAAGCGGAAATGAAACAGATGTGGTTTATCTAGACTTTGCAAAAGCTTTTGACAAGGTAGACCATAATGTATTAGCGAAGAAAATTAGAAAACATAATGTAGTGGATAAAGTAGGAAGATGGTTAAAAGAATTTTTACACAACAGAAAACAGATAGTTATTACAAACGATGAGAAATCGGATGAAGTTAAGGTAATATCCGATGTGCCACAAGGTACGGTGTTAGCTGCATTACTGTTTGTTATTATGATTGCAGACATAGTAATGTTAAGGAGTCGGTAGTGAGTAGTTTCGCTGATGACACAAGAATAAGTAGAGAAATTACTTGTGATGAAGATAGGAACGCGCTACAAAGAGACCTTAACAAAGTATATGGTATTTAACTGTGATAAATTTGAATCAATAAATTATGGAGACCTTGAAGGAAAGCGATATGCATATAGGGGACCTAATAATGAGACAATCACAAATAAGGAAGCAGTTAAAGACCTTGGTGTGATGATGAATAGGAACATGTTATGCAATGATCAAATAGCAATTCTATTGGCAAAATGTAAAGCAAAAATGGGAATGTTGTTACTGCACTTAAAAACAAGAAAAGCTGAACACATGATTATGCTTTATAAAACATATGTTCGTAGTCCACTTGAATATTGCAATATGACATGGTACCCACACTATCAAAAGGATATTGCACAAATAGAGAGTGTACAAAGGTCCTTTTCCGCTAGAATAGAAGAAGTTAAGGACCTTGACTATTGGGAAAGACTACAATCCTTAAAATTATATAGTCTAGAAAGGAGAAGAGAACGCTGCAGGATAATTCAGGCATGGAAACAGATAGAAGGAATTGCCGAAAACATCATGGAGCTAAAAATATCAGAAAGAGCAAGCAGAGGTAGATTAATAGTGCCCAAAACTATACCAGGAAAAATAAGGAAAGCACACAGGACATTAATCCACTACGCACCAGCATCGATAATGCAGCGTCTATTCAATGCGTTGCCAGCTCATCTGAGGAATATATCAGGAGTGAGCGTAGATGTGTTTAAGAATAAGCTCGACAAATATCTAAGCTGCATCCCAGACCATCCAAGATTGGAGGATGCAAAATATACCGGAAGATGTACTAGGACAAGACGTCCTATGCGCTATCCAGTAACATTGGCTCTTGATTTCGTGGTAGCTCTTTGAAGCTGAAAGAATACATTTTAGCCTTGGTTTTCCGCTCAGCTGCATCGATGTCTTTTTAGTCTGAGATCAGCGAAGTTTGCAAAGCTTTTGTGCAATTTGATAAGAAGGGTATTTTATCGCCTATTTCAATAATGCCCGTTATACAGCATATGAATTGAAGCAGCATCATATGACCTCGTTCCCTTGCCCTCAAGAGGTCATATGACCTTGAAGTCGTACATGGTATCTAAAAAGAACTCGTGATGGATTTCCTATTCTTTCTTCCATCTTTGTTTCCACACTTTCCTCCTGTTATACACCTTTAAGACCTTTTTACTCTCAATTTTCCTTACAGCGTTGAATGGCCTCATAGGTCCCACCGCTTGTCCTTTGGCCTAAATTCTATATTTTGTTTACATAATGACTGACAGGGAAGTTGTTACTAATCATTCAAGATTTCTTAGCCTGATTTCTCTTGTCTAGGAGGAGTTCCTTAGGGTCAGTGCTGAATGCCATATTGTTATCATTTATTGTAATTGGAATATCCTTAATTATATACTTGCCATATACAAAAACCCATTTTGCAGCGCCAGGTTACGTTTATCTATCATTCAGCCAATACAGTTTGTTTCCAGAATCGTTAATTATCCAGTCTATGAATTAAACGTTTTTCAATTTTTTATTTTATTCTCGACTAATGTATGACACTAAAAATCACCGTCTGCTTTTCTCACTGTCGTAATATATTTCGAATAATAGTTAATATCAGGTTATCATAACAGTTAATATCTGGAACGTTGCATAATTATACTCCACTTCGCATTTTTTCATTCACTTCATTAGCCCTATTGTCCAGGAATCTTTAAATTTTCAAATATTAGAGACACAATAGTGTTTTAAGTTTTCAGTTATTCGTGTACAGAGTAATTCCTTATGGGAAGAACTCTGTTGAATTTTGATTATAAACTAAGGTAATACTTAAATTTTCCATTACTTATCTTTAATGAGGTATTTAAAAAGATATGGACCCTTCAGAATTAAGTGTTAAATCCATATTCCATATGATCCCAATGTTTTTATTTGTATGATCTTGTCTGTCAAAATAATAAAAAAAAACAGATATTATAGGAAATCTTAAATGCATGCAGTGTGTTCTTGCGGTCACTTCAAGAAAGAGGAGAAGGAGGTTACTGGTTCATGTCCACTCAAGGGAGGGGGAGGGGCCAGTTTGGGTTTGTGGGGTCGGGGGGTCGTAACCGGGAGGGGCTGTGGGTGCCCATCCCTCCCAGTCAGTAAGAGGGGAATGAGTCGTAAGTGAGAGGCGGGACACAGGCCTCCTATATAAACACCACTTTGAACTGGAGTAAGCATTCTACTCGACCGATCGACATCGTAAACATGATTTCGGTAAGGAAGTCAACAGTTTAATATATATATATATATATTATAGATATATATATATATATATATATATATATATATATATATATATATATAGAGAGAGAGAGAGAGAGAGAGAGAGAGAGAGAGAGACCTTACCTTACAGACCTTACATTTCGTTCGGGGTGCCCCAGGTCCCTCAGTGTGAGGCGCCTCTAATGTCTACCAGAGAGTTGCTAGTACATCTTCCGGTATATTTTGCATCTTCCAATCTTGGATGGTCTGGGATGCAGTTTAGATATTTGTCGAGCTTATTCTTAACATCTACGCTCACTCCTGATATATTCCTCAGATGAGCTGGCAACGCATTGAATAGACGCTGCATTATCGATGCTGGTGCGTAGTGGATTAATGTCCTGTGTGCTTTCCTTATTTTCCTGGTATAGTTTTGGGCACTATTAATCTACCTCTGCTTGCTCTTTCTGATATTTTTAGTTCCATGATATTTTCTGTTATTCCTTCTATCTGTTTCCATGCCTGAATTATCATGTAGCGTTCTCTTCTCCTTTCTAGACTATATAATTTTAAGGATTGTAGTCTTTCCAGTAGTCTAGGTCCTTAACTTCTTCTATTCTAGCTGTTAAAGGACCTTTGTACACTCTCTATTTGTGCAATATCCTTTTGATAGTGTGGGTACCATATCATATTGCAATATTCAAGTGGACTACGAACATATGTTTTATAAAGCATAATCATGTGTTCAGCTTTTCTTGTTTTGAAGTGCCGTAACAACATTCCCATTTTTGCTTTACATTTTGCCAACAGAATTGCTATTTGATCATTGCATAACATGTTCCTATTCATCATCACACCAAGGTCTTTAACTGCTTCCTTATTTGTGATTGTCTCATTATTAGGTCCCCTATATGCATATAGCTTTCCTTCTCTGTCTCCATAATTTATTGATTCAAATTTATCAGAGTTAAATACCATCCTATTTTACCTCTGCCCAATCATATACTTTGTTAAGCGGTCTCTTTGTAGAGCGTTCCTATCTTCATCACAAGTAATTTCTCTACTTATTCCTGTGTCATCAGCGAAACTACTCACTACCGAATCCTTAACATTACTGTCTATGTCTTCAATCATAATAACAAACAATATTGCAGCTAGCACCGTACCTTGTGGCACACCGGATATTACTTGGTTTCATCCGATTTCTCATCGTTTGCAATAAACTATCTGTTTTCTGTGTTGTGTAAAAATTCTTTTAACCATCTTCCTACTTTATGTACGATATTGTGTTTTCTAATTTTCTTTGCTAATATATTATGGTCTACTTTGTCAAAAGCTTTTGCAAAGTCTAAATAAACCACATCTGTTTCATTTCCGCTTTTCATATTTTTGAATATGTTCTCACGGTGGACTAACAGTTGGGCGTTTGTGTACTTTTTCCGGGTACGAAACCGGTGTTGTCCTATATTAAACAAATTATTTTTTATTAAATTTGTTTCATAATATTTTTCTTCATTACCCTTTCTACACTTTCATAACCTATGTGGGATGTTAGACTCACAGGCCTATAATTACTTGCCTCTAGTCCTTGATCCACTTTTGAAAGTAGGGGTGATATATTGCTAATTTGTGCTCATCATAAATCTTGCCTGTATCTACACTTTGTCTTAATAATATTGCAAGTGGCTTTGCGATAGAATGAACTACTTTCTTTAACAAATAGCAGGGACTCCATCCGGCCCTGCAGCAGCTCCATTTTTAATTTCATTAATTGCCTGCACAATATCAGCTTCATTAATTTCTATGTCAGCTAAATATTCACTATTTTCTTGCCCTTACTTCTATATCATTATCTTCATTATCTATTCTAGGGGTGAATTCTCTCTTATATCGTTCTGCCAGTATGTTGCAAATTTCCTTTTTTTCATTTGTTAATCTCCCTTCAATTCTCAGAGGGCCATATTTCTATTCTTCTTTTTTTTTATTCATCTTCTTCGCATATGAGTATAATAGTTTGGGGTTTTGCTTGATATTTAATAGGGTTTTTTCTTCCAAGTCCCGTTTTTTCATTTTCTTTTGATTGTATAATCTTTTGTTCTGCATTTTCTATCTTACTTTTTAGTTCTATAACTTTCCATGCATTTTTTTCTTTTGCAAGACCTTTTTTTTCCACTTTCTGATTTTCTGGAACAAGATCCTTCTGTCTCCTTGGTATGCATGAATGATGTTTACTTTTCTTCTTCGGTATATATTTTTCCACTATTTTCTCCAATATATATAATATCTCCGTATTTACCGTTATGTCATCACTTACGAAAATGTTATCCCAATCTTTGTTTAATTCTTCATTAATTTCTGACCATTTTTATATTTTTACTGTAGAAGTTGTATTTTCCATATCCTTTCCCACTTTTTCATTTCTTGCTTATCTCTATTTTCACTTGCTTTGGAATGAACTGTTAATTCTATGACATTATGGTCTGAAATACTCGCATTATAAACTATTATTTCTTTAACATAATTCATCTCGTTCACAAATACTAGGTCTAAAGTATTTTCCTTTCTTGTTGGCAGGTGATTTTATTTGTTGAATGTTGTATTCTAGTAGCATATCTAATAGCTTTTCAAATTGCCTCGTATCTTCTGCACTACTATTACTCTCTTTTTTATATGTATAAGTACAACCACAATCTCCTATTCGTTCTTTCCATTCTACGAAAAGGAAAGTTGAAGTCACCAGATAGAGAATAGTCCAGTCCTTGTGATTTCTACATATATCATCCAATTTTTCAATTATTAAGTCAAACTCTTTAGTATTAGGAGGTCTATATATTACTATGTTCATCAATTTTTCAGATTCAAATTCTACCGCTATTAGTTCACTTCTGAGTTACTATATTTCTCATATATTTTTCCTTGTTTTTTGTCTTTCCCATATATTGCGGTTCCCCGGCCCCTTGATTCCTATTTTTTCTATCTGATCTATAAGTTTGGAACCCTTTTATTTGATCATCATTCCCAGTCTCTTGGGATACCAGGTTTCACTTATATTCATTATATCTATTTTCTTTTCATTTTGGGTTAGTTCTTCTAAGTACTCTATTTTTCTTTTTGAGTTACTCGTAACTAAACCCTGCGCATTCATCACTATGATGGTTTGCGTGTTTTCCTCCTTCATTTAATACTGGTAGTAATAAGGATTTTCCCATGTCTTTCCTGTTCTGGTATGTTGTTCTTTTTTTCATTTCCAGAAATTCTGACATTAAAAAATCCAACTTTTCCTAATATTTGCTCTTCCTTCATCATAATTATTCATTTTGTGTCTGAATCTGCAATTTTCTCCGTTTCTGCAATATCCTCTTGCATAATAATACAGTATTATCTCTTTGAGTAGAATTTCGGAGCTGATGCTTTTGAAATTTTTTGCTGACACCTCTGCATATCTCAGTTGGTGGTTTGCTTTTCTCTTTTACCTGATATTCTTGATTTCTCTCTTTATTTGTTTCTTTCTTATTTTGGATTTTATTACTTGGTTGGTTATTTATTTGATTATGATTCATGGCTATAAGGGTGCATATATTTGCATTTTTTGTCGACTTACATCCTTTTCTTCTTTTAGGTTTTTACATATTTTTGGATGCAGATCTCTGCAATCATCCCCATATCCATCTAAGTATGCACATTTACCATATATTTCATAGTTTTGACATATCTTAGGACGTTTGTAGTAAACATCTTTCTCCAAATCTGCAATTCCCTCTTTTCAAAAGTTGGCAGATTTTGTCTTTCTTGTCTATTTTTTCCTCTTTCCGTCATTGTGTAGATCTGGGGTAGAGCCTCTTCGGGATTTGCTTTTTCTGTTGTCATATCGTAATTTATTTCTTCGTAGGTATGCTGCTTTATTGCCTCATATGTAGTATCAATGAGTATCTCTGCATCCATACTTTTATCTTGTTCTTTGTTTTCCTTATTTTTTTTCTGTCATTTCATTTTTGTTTACTTCTCTTCCGTTTTCCTCTTCTTCTTTTTCTTCTTCTTCTTCCTCTTCCTCTTCTTCTTCATCCTCAACTATTTGTACATTCAATCTTGATTTAATAACATTGTCTATCCATGATAGACATGTTGAACAAAAAATTCTTGTATCTTTTCTCAAATCTTGTATTACCTCAGCACACTGTGGATGGGTGGGGCGGAATGTTGCATGCAGCACATTTTCTGATTAGGTTTTGTGGATTGACTATGCTATACCAAACCTTACACAGTTTGCATGCTTTTTGGCATTCTTTTTCCTAATGCATCAATTAGGATATTCACAAGATTCACCTTATTCATTTTCTTTGTCGGAATATGTTGGTTTATGTATATTTTCTTTATGAGTCTCTTGACCACTTGGATTTTATTTGGAACTTCTTCAATTTTTTCAAGATGTTTTCATTAGATTTGTTCCAGTTTGAAGGATTATATCCTTCTAATATATCTATGAATGCTTTTGTATCTTTTGGTTAGGACTGTTGCTGATTTCATAGATGAGAAATGCCAGTTCCCTTCCTGCTACCTCATCGTATTGCGAATCTGCTAAACACGCCAAATTACGCCACCTCTTCCCGCAGTTGGAACTTACTGCCATCTTGTTCTGATTTATAGTATTACACTTGATAAACTAACTTAGAAGACGCTTATCCTACTATTTTCACACTAATCTTATCACTGATAGTTCACGAACACTTCTAGATATTTCTCGAAATTCTAGTCGTATGTTAAACTTGTGATATCTGTTGATTAATCTGACTTCACGCGGGTACGTCTCACCAAGCAAGATGGCTACTACGAGGAGTAGAGAGAGAGAGAGAGAGAGAGAGAGAGAGAGAGAAAGTAACTTTAAAGAGGTCATCCAAAAAAATATGCTACAGTTAGATTATTCAAGAAAACATACTATTCATTATATTCAGCAAAAGAATCTAAAACATAAATGAAATCTGAAAACATTTTTTGTGGTGATGTTTTATATCCTCGTAGATCATTAAATAAGTTTCTATTTCTATTTCCTCCAAGAAACTGCTTGTGTGTTTGTTATTGGGAGCAGTCAATGCTGTCCCTCAGGGGTATGGGGCCCCTCCCCCTCCATCCTACAGCGCATCCCGGTGGTCCCTCGGGTCCCGTGGTTCCTATTCTCGTCGACGTTCGCGAGGGACCTGATGCTGCTAGGTCCTACAACTTCAACTTCGAAACTGGGGATGGTGGCATCAGCCGTCATGAGCAAGGCGCCCCTCAGGGGCCCGAAGGAGCAGTGGCTGCCCAGGGAGGCTGGAGGTAAGGACAAGTATTTATTCAGTGATTCCAGCTAGATATTATACTGAATATATTGCCCTGAGTATATATATAAGAAATGACTTCTGATGAAGACAATGCTTAGATATTTATTTTTCCTTTTATATTTCCAGCTTCACCTTCCCCGACGGCACCCCGGGAGTCTTCAACTTCGTAGCTGATGGCAGTGGTACCGCGTCGAGTCTGACCTCCTGCCCACTACCCCAACCCCCTCGCCCAGCCCACGCCATCGCGCCCAGAATTCGAATTTCAGCTGCTCAGCAGGCCGCTGCTGAAGCTGCGGGAGGAGCCCGTCCCCAGTACAGTGCTCCACCTCCAGCTCCTAGTCAGGGCTACAGCTTTTAAGCCTGAGCTCCATTCCAGCCTCTCTTGGCAGAGGGAATCAGCATTATTCTCTCGTGACCACTTTTTGTTCTATGTATATGCTTATTTATATAGTTCCTGTTGATATCTCGTTTGTAAATAAAGGTTTACTACTTGAATTTCCGTTTCATATCTCCTTTCACACCAAGACCAACAGGATCCCAGATCCTTTTTTCTAGTAGAAAATGGATGAAGGGTTCTTGAGACCCTTTTTCAAATAGAAAATGGATTGGGGGGAGGGTCTGAGACCCTTATTCTAATAGAAATTGGATTAGAAAATGGATTCGGGGTTTCTGAGACGGATTAGGGGTTCATGAGACACTTTTTCTAATAGAAAATGGATTAGAGGTTTATGAGACCCTTATTTTTATAGAAAATGAATTAGGGGTTCCTGAGACCCTATTTCTTATAGGAAATGGATTCGGGGTTCCTGAATTATCCTAATAATATTTTTCATTAACTGAAGATTTCTTAGCATCGCTTTACATCTGGAAGAAGGACGTGGGCTTCTTTATAGAAACATTTTGACTCGACAGCTTTTCTAAGATTTTCTTTATGTATATTTCAATTTAAACACGTTATAGGGGTTGCATTGCATTATATTAGTTACTTTGACTACTCCAAAACATATACTACTTTGTCATTTTATTATAAAAGATATCATTGTTAGTTAGATTTTGTTAAACGTCTTTTTTGAAGTATTTTTTTTCCCTCAACAGGACACCTAACTTCCTTAGTTAAAATTCGTGAGGTTAGGTTCCACTAGTGGTGGTTTCAATAGATATGATATTCAACACTTCCTTAGTATGGTGAGGAACGTTCCAAGTGAAGAAAAGACAATGATGACTCCCATATGCATTCTTCAGTACTATATATATACACGGAGGACTCACCAGCCACCCAGGAATTCCTCCCTGTACCTCTCCTTGCACACTAAGCCATTCGCATCTCTGTTACCCGTTGCATTTTATTTCTAAGATGTTGAAGCCACACATAACCAAACCAGCTCAAAAACAAGTAGTTTCATCATTTCACATATACCAACCTTTTTACCACTCGTACACATCACCGCGCATCTCACCTTGAATTTTTCTGATACCATAATTGCTATGTAAGCATTTCATAACCGTTACCCTTATACAGAGGAACAACTATTCGCCTTGCCTATGCCTGTTGAACCTTTCCCTCATCCAGAGATACCTTGCACACCTTGGTCAGCCAGTTTTATCACGCTTGCACTGCAGCAACTTACTAGTAATCCCATGAGCTGGTGGCCTTCCATTTTTCTGTACATCCTCAATGTTAACTTCTTCAACCCTTTTCACTCATTGAACTCTGCCATTTCTCTATAGTTCACAAATATAGATCCTCATTGTACTCCATCTTTATCAAACAGCGTCTTTCCTTTGAAACTTTTTTCGCAGTAAGCCCTACAAACTACTTTTATGTTGTTGTAGTTGTTGTTCTTGTTCTTGTTGGGGGTAGGAAAGCCCTATGGAAGAGTTGAAAAAGGTGTATCGCGTTCAGTTAAATGTACAGGAATTTTAGGATAGGATATGTATGATTTATGTATTAGAATGAAAATGTGAAAATTGAATTATATGCATGTTAAACAATACAGAACAATAATTCCTAATGAAATATAGCTTATTTATTTTAATTTTCGCTGGTGAAACAATGCTCTATTTAACCGTAGATTTTAGCAGGCGCTCTGAGTAAGCTGGAGGTCAGATTACGCCTTTTTTTTTTTTTGAGATCCTTCTGCTCATCAATCTTCTTCATTGCATTTACATTTTGAATATCATGTATGTATCACTATATTGTTTTTATAATTACACACACACACTAAACCAGACCCTCACGTTCGAATCCTGTTTTGGTGAGATGCATTTATGCATTACAGTTCCCCTTTTGTGCAAATTATTCTCAAGATGTAATAATTTCGATATGAAGTGACATATGCGGCTTAATATCTGTAATTATTAATTTTTCAATATCTGATGACTACAGATGAGGTTCGTTTTATATTTAATTATAGATAGTGGATTTGTCTTAACTGTTTGTTATTCCTCATCGAAGGGTTAAAGAAAAGTATGCATCGTAATTAATTGTTTGTGAAAAGGTTAGATATTGATTACGTCAAAATAAAAAAAATGCCGGAAGTTTGCTTGGCAATCAAGTGATCATGTTTCTGTCTATACATTTTGTATTGGCTATTTTTCAATATTATTAAGAAGAGTGCTGGAGTCTTCATGATTTTCCAATTCTTCTTTTCTCTCTGACGAAAGTATTCAATCAAAGTCGGATTGCTGAAAATTGGTTTATAAAAAACAAATTGAATTTTGCGTAGCTTAGAAAAAATACGCTTGAATGCAGTTCGATTTTTCGACGGAACCATCGTCGTACAAAAGATACTTTTGTAGCTTGAAAAGGAAAAATTTTGTAACCTTATATAAGAATGTGAGCACTCTCTCTCTCTCTCTCTCTATTGGCAGAAAGATATAAGAGGGAATTCACCCCTAGAATTGATAATGAAGATAATGATACAGAAGTAAGGGATGAAATTTGAAAATATTGAATAGCAGCATAGATATTAATGAAGCTGATATTGTGCAGGCTATTAATGAAATTAAAAATGGAGCTGCAGCTGGGCCTGATGGTGTCCCTGCTATTTTGTTAAAGAAAGTAGTTCATTCTATCGCAAAGCCACTTGCAATATTATTAAGACAAAGTGTAGATACAGGCAAGATTTATGATGAGCACAAATTAGATATGTTACCCCTACTTTCAAAAGTGGATCAAGACTAGAGGCAAGTAATTATAGGCCTGTGAGTCTAACATCACATATCATGAAAATGTATGAAAGGGTAATGAAGAAAAATATTATGAAACATTTAATGAAAAATAATTTGTTTAATATAGGACAACATGGTTTTGTACCCAGAAAAAGTACACAAACCCAACTGTTAGTCCACCGTGAGAACGCATACAAAAATATGAAAAGTGGAAATGAAACATGTGGTTTATCCAGACTTTGCAAAAGCTTTTGACAAGGTAGATCATAATATATTAGCGAAGGAAATTAGAAAACATAATATAGTGGATTAAATAGGAAGATGGTTAAAAGAATTTTTGCACAACAGAAAACAGATAGTTATTGCAAACGATGAGAAATCGGATGAAGCTAAGGTAATATCCGGTGTGCCACAAGGTACGGTGTTAGCTGCTTTACTGTTTGTTATTATGATTGCAGACATAGACAGTAATGTTAAGGACTTGGTAGTGAGTAGTTTCGCCGATGACACAAAAATAAGTAGAGAAATTACTTGTGATGAAGATAGGAACGCGCTACAGAGACCTTAACAAAGTATATGATTGAGCAGAGGTAAATAAGATGGTATTTAACTCTGATAAATTTAAATCAATAAATTATGGAGACAGAGAAGGAAAGCTATATGCATACAGGGGACCTAATAATGAGACAATCACAAATAAGGAAGCAGTTAAAGACCTTGGTGTGATGTTGAATAGGAACATGTTATGCAATGATCAAATAGCAATTCTATTGGCAAAATGTGAAGCAAAAATGGGAATGTTGTTACGGCACTTCAAAACAATAAAAGCTGAACACATGATTATGCTTTATAAAACATATGTTCGTAGTCCACTTGAATATTGCAATATGATATGGTACCCACATTATCAAAAGGATATTGCACAAATAGAGAGTGTACAAAGGTCCTTTACAGCTAAAATAGTAGAAGTTAAGGATCTTGACTACTGGGAAAGACTACAATTTTTTAAATTATATAGTCTTTAAAGGAGAAGAGAACGCTACATGATAATTCAGGCATGGAAACAGATAGAAGGATTAGACGAAAACATCATGGAGCTAAGAATATCAGAAAGAGCAACCAGAGGTAGATTAATAGGGCCCAAAACTATACCAGGAAATATAAGGAATGCACACACGATATTAATCCACTACGCACCAGCATCGACAATGCAGCGTCTATTCAATGCGTTGCCAGCTCATCTGAGGAATATATCAGGAGTGAGCGTTGATGTATTTAAGAATAAGCTCGACAAATATCTGAGCTGCATCCCAGACCATGCAAGATTGGAAGATGCAAAATATACCGGAAGATGCACTAGCAACTCTCTGGTAGACATTAGAGGTGCCTCACACTGAGGGACCTGGGGCAACCCGAACAAGATGTAAGGTCTGTAAGGTCTCTCTCTCTCTCTCTCTCTCTCTCATACAGTTTTGTTAATTGAATAAAAGGACTTCTGCCTATAACATGTGAATTAAAAAAAACTTCTGCCCTAAGGATGTTAGCTAAATATCTCTCTCTCTCTCTCTCTCTCTCTCTCTCTCTCTCTCTCTCTCTCTCTCTCTCTCGTGAAGAATTTAATATTGAAACTGATAACTTTTGCCTACATTCCAGTGAGTAAGTAATTGCGTGCACCTCAAACTGTCCTTGATTTTCTACACAGTGTCAACGAAAATTAAGAATAAATATTTAGAGGGGTCAGCGAATGCAAGAATATATTTTAAATGCTAGCCATTTCAGCTGACGCTTAAGATATATTTTAAGTGCTAGCCATTTAAGTTGACGCCTTTGGAGAGCTGACCCAAATAATTGTGTTTGGGTTTGTGTTTATGGGGTTGTAAATGCGCGGTTGGTAGGCGCCAGTGACCTGGGAATGAAGTTAGAGCGAGAGAAGGGCACTAAAGGGCACTGCCCAACCAGCCCCTCCATTTAAACCGAGGCCGATGGTGTGATTTCATTTCCACACGATTTATTATCCCCTTCAGCCGTCAACTGCTTCATGGGATATTTACTAGATGATATAGGCATTCTCCAGTTCTCTCTCTCTCTCTCTCTCTCTCGTCTCGTGTGTAGGCCACCCCTGATACCATAGATCTGACTGATATAGATTAAATTTCTCTCTCTCTCTCTCTCTCTCTCTCTCTCTCTCTCTCTCTCTCTCTCTTCTCGTCTAGGCCCTGATACCATAGGTCTGACTGATATAGATTAAATTCTCTCTCTCTCTCTCTCTCTCTCTCTCTCTCTCTTCTCTCTCTCTCTCTCTCTCTTCTCGTCTAGGCCCTGATACATATGTCTGACTGATATAGATTAAACAAATTCTTCTCTCTCTCTCTCTCTCTCTCTCTCTCTCTCTCTCTCTCTCTCTCTCTCTCTCGCTTCTCGTCTAGGTCCTAATACCATAGGTCCTTACCTTACAGACCTTACATCTTGTTCGGGTTGCCCCAGGTCCCTCAGTGTGAGGCACCTCTAATGTCTACCAGAGAGTTGCTAGTACATCTTCCGGTATTTATTTTTTTGCATCTTCCAATCTTTGGATGGTCTGGGATGCAGTTTAGATATTTGTCGAGCTTATTCTTAAAACACATCTACGCTCACTCCTGATATATTCCTCAGATGAGCTGGCAACGCATTGAATAGACGCCTGCATTATCGATGCTGGTGCGTAGTGGATTAATGTCCGTGTGCTTTCCTTATTTTTCCTGGTATAGTTTTGGGCACTATTAATCTACCTCTGCTTGCTCTTTCTGATATTTTTAGTTCCATGATATTTTCTGCTATTCCTTCTATCTGTTTCCATGCCTGAATTATCATGTAGCGTCTCTTTCTCCTTTCTAGACTATATAATTTTAAGAATTGTAGTCTTTCCCAGTGCTCAAGGTCCTTAACTTCTTCTATTCTAGCTGTAAAGGACCTTTGTACACTCTCTATTCGTGCAATATCCTTTTGATAGTGTGGGTACCATATCATATTGCAATATTCAGTGGGACTACGAACATATGTTTTATAAAGCATAATCATGTGTTCAGCTTTCTTGTTTTGAAGTGCCGTAACAACATTCCCATTTTTGCTTTACATTTTGCCAACAGAGTTGCTATTTGATCATTGCATAACATGTTCCTTTCATCATCACACCAAGGTCCTGTTAACCTGCTTCCTTATTTAGTGATTGTTTCTCATTATTAGGTCCCTTATATGCATATAGCTTTCTTTCTCTGTCTCCATAATTTATTGATTCAAATTTATCAGAGTTAAATACCATCCTATTTACCTCTGCCCAATCATATACTTTGTTAAGGTCTCTTTGTAGAGCGTTTCCTATCTTCATCACAAGTAATTTCTCTACTTATTCTTGTGTCATCTGCGAAACTACTCACTACCGAATCCTTAACATTATTGTCTATGTCTTCAATCATAATAACAAACAGTAAAGCAGCTAACACCGTACCTTGCGGCACACGGATATTACCTTGGCTTCATCCGATTTCTCGTCGTTTGCAATAACTATCTGTTTTCTGTTGTGTAAAAATTCTTTTAACCATCTTCCTACTTTATCCACGATGTTGTGTTTTCTAATTTTCTTCGCTAATATATTATGGTCTACTTTATCAAAAGCTTTTGCAAAGTCTAAATAAGCCACATCTGTTTCATTTCCGCTTTTCATATTTTTGAATATGTTCTCACGGTGGACTAACAGTTGGGTTTGTGTACTTTTTCCGGTACGAAACCATGTTGTCCTATATTAAACAAATTATTTTTTATTAAATGTTTCATAATATTTTTCTTCATTACCCTTTCATACACTTTCATATGTGATGTTAGACTCACAGGCCTATAATTACTTGCCTCTAGTCTTGATCCACTTTTGAAAGTAGGGGTAATATATGCTAATTTGTGCTCATCATAAATCTTGCCTGTATCTACACTTTGTCTTAATAATATTTGCAAGTGGCTTTGCGATAGAATGAACTACTTTCTTTAACAAAAAAAATAGCAGGAATTCCATCAGGCCCTGCAGCAGCTCCATTTTTAATTTCATTAATAGCCTGCACAATATCAGCTTCATTAATATCTATGTCAGCTAAATATTCACCTATTTTCATCCCTTACTTCTATATCATTATCTTCATTATCTATTCTAGGGGTGAATTCTCTCTTATATCGTTCTGCCAGTATGTTGCAAATTTCCTTTTTTTCATTCGTTAATCTCCCTTCAATTCTTAGAGGGCCTATTTCTATTCTTCTTTTATTCATCTTCTTCGCATATGAGTATAATAGTTTGGGATTTTGCTTGATATTTAATAGGGTTTTTTCTTCCAAGTCCCGTTTTTTTTCATTTTCTTTTGATTGTATAATCTTTTTTGTTCTGACAAATTTTCTATCTTACTTTTTAGTTCTATAACTTTCCATGCATTTTTTTTTTTTTTTTTTTTTTTGCTAGACCTTTTTTCCACTTTCTGATTTTTGTTTTTCTGGAACAAGATCCTTCTGTCTCTTGGTATGCATGACTGATGTTTACTTTTCTTCTTCGGTATATATTTATCCACTATTTTCTCTAATATTTTATATAATATCTCCGTATTTACCTTTATGTCATCGCTTACGAAAATGGTATCCCAATCTTTGTTTAATTCTTCATTTATTTCTGACCATTTTATATTTTTACTGTAGAAGTTGTATTTTCCATATCCTTCCC
>NC_087212.1:3539645-3552145 GCF_015104395.2 Macrobrachium nipponense
AACGATTGGGATGAATGTTTGTGAAAACTGTTATATGAGGTTAAGTGTTGAGACCTGTTTGTTTTTCTCATATGTCCGTCCACAAAAGATGTCAAAGTTATTTTTGGACTTCAGCAGTGTTTTTGCTTTCATTATTTGTAGTTGCTATTTGTGAGAAGGGGAACTGTTCAAATTTTGAAGTCGACCCATATTTTCCTCTTCAGTAAACGTACAGCTGAAAACGAAACATCTGACGGGAATTAAAACGGGTGCTTGGTTTTAGTTTTTCTTATCAAAAAATGTGTTGTAGACGTAACCGCTTCTCGCTTGATATATGAAATTGAATAAGATTCTCGTTCAACGAACTTGGCAGAAAATTCATGGATTTTCCCACAATGCAAGATTTATGAAGGTTTCATATAACTATCGGTAATGGCGGGTGTTAGTTCAGCCAAGGAAGAAGCTGGGAATGAAATGAAAAAATGATGTGGGAAGTTTGAAAGACATAGAAAAGGATTCAAGTTGCATAACTTGGCTTTAAAAGAAGCTTATGATAATATTATATCGATGCATTTTGGAAAGGATTTAGGCTGCACGATAGAAAAATAATTTGTCGCGTGATTAGACTTTTTTTTAGATGAAAGCAAATTCCTATGTGGAAGAACAAGTATTAGATGGGAGAGTATTTGGTTTAATGCAAAAGGTGTTGTCTCCATGGTTGTTTAGTATCAGTGGATGAATGCTAAAATTCTGAGAAAGGACACGAATACAAAGTTTTGGGGGCAAAATTGAATTCCTTCATCGAGTGTGGAATTGCTGATAAGTACAGAAGATATAATACTGTTTTGGGATGGTGAAGAAAAACTGCAGAAAACAATGAGAGTTTGAAAGTGCTCAAGAGGAGCAAAGTTAAAATAAATGCAAGCAAGAGAACGGGTATTTGGAAAAATGGGAACCAGGAAAAAGGAACACTGAACGCTAACTGAAAATGTGGATATAATAATTTAGGTGAGAATATTATGGATTAAGGTATGATGGGAGATGAGGTGAATCACAGAATAGAAGAAGCAGTGAAAGTAACAGACAGTGTAGAGAAATGTGAGAGGAGAAATGGAGTGTCTCTGAAAGCCAATTTTGGAAGTATGGCGTTTTGTTGTACCAAGTGTCCTTTGCAGCAGAATGGTTGTCCAGTGTAGGCAAAATAGTGTTAACACAGATAAGGGGAATTGTTTAGATAAAATATGTTAAGATTTTTTTGAGATTTTGCGGTCATGCAGAAAGAATGGGGCATAGGTCGAAAGTTGTAAAAAGGAAGGTGGGCAGGAAGACGTAAAACGCTGATAGATCCTGTGGAATCAATGTTGATAAGGACGATCCTTAATATCCAGACAGGTAGAAAGAGACTGAAAGATAGGTGAGTGGTGCAGTGTGTATGGGGCAGTTCAGTTTGCCTTGTGTGTAGGTGTATGCAGTGAGCAATGTTGAAGTTGTCTATAAGGGATCCATTTTGATTCGGTAGAATAAGTGGGAATATACCGTAGTGGTGTACTTTTTTTTTTTCTAAAAAAGTGAATATGTATAAGTATATATAGATATGTGTGTATACAGGTATACGCTCGGAAGGCATGATCTGACCTCCGGCTTGCTCGGGATGCGCACAAGATTTTCCCCTAGCGCATAAATCGTAAACATTATATTCCTAACTTTTCACGTAAATTAAAACGTGCTGAAATCTCCATTCAAATTGAGCCTTGTTTCACCAACAGAAATTAAAATAAATACGCTATATTTTATTAGGAATAATTTTTTTCTACTGTTTAATATGCAAATTATTTATTTTTTATATTTTCATTCTAATAAATAAATCTTAAATATCCTATTCTAAAATTCCTGTATCTGTAATTCAACGCGAAACACCTTTTTCAGTCCTTTTTTAGGCTTTTCCATAAGGCTATCAACAACAAAGCAGTTTGTAGGCTTACTCCCCAAGCAAGGGAAAATCTGATAAAAAGAAACACTAAGCTGAAAGTGACTCGGTGAGGAGACATAAAATTCCACTGCAATTATACAGTCACTGGCCCCACATGAATCCTGAGCATGAATAGTCAGAATTCTGGAAATTCACTTAAACTGTACTGCAATTTTTCCAAGTCGCAAGATGGAAGTGTCATGTAATTTACTCCCTGGATCATTTGTAATTCAGCAAGAAAATTTACCGCTTACGTCATTCCACAGCAGACAAGTGAAAAGTAAGTTGACATCGGCGAAAAACGCATAGAACTGGGTCGTTGACAATATGGATTCACTCAGAAATGAGTTTTGCGTGATTAAATTTATGATTAGGCTTCGAGTTAACGAATATATCAATGAGTGTTTTCTGCGTGATTAAATTTATGTTCAAGTTTCGAGTTATCGAATATGTATCCTGGACTAGTCGTGACTGAGTGTTTTCTATGTGATTAAATTATTTGTTAAAAATAAATAAATAAACAGTACGTGGGTTCAGTGCGAATATGTAGCTTTTGCTAAGAGGAAGTGAGTGTTTTGTACGTGTGTGTCAGATTTTATGGGTCATTGTAAAAAACATAAATACAAATTGAATCTACTCTTAAGATATGCACTCTCTAAAACAGTGGTTCTTAACCTTTTTATTACCACGCCCCTTCTAAGAGTTGGTCCTTCCCTCCACGCCCCCTTTGGACCCGTGAGTAAAATTCCCTCCCAGATTTCCAGGAAAATATAAAAAGAGAAAGAGAAGGGGTTTCGAGGGAAAATAGGGAGGGAGGTCAATCATTACTTAACATGGTAAGCCCAAGGAGTATACCAGAGTAGTGGGCTATTGGAAAGTAACGTTATAAGGCGATACTTTTGCATTTTTTCATTAACTTCTGAATATAATTAGAGACTTTTTTTAATTTTCCCCTATGGCTTGCACCTCCACTGGATGTTGCTGAGGCCCGCCCCCTGTAGGGTTGTGGGGAGGGTGGGGGCGGGGGGGGGGGGGGGGGTGGGGGGGGGGGGGGCACCGCACCAGGTTGAGGATCACTGGTCCAGAAGTTGTGTCCTCTGTCTGCGGTATCAAGAAAACGAGGCAGTTGCTTGAACCAACATTTAAGAAAATTATTACTTTCTTCTGTTTAAGTATGCACAAGTTGCGAAGCATGATTTGCGGAACAGATGACATTTCTCATGAAACACTCAGAAGTCCACTTGACGAAGCAATAGACCGGCATTTAGAAATGCCGAACCATTTTTAATCGTGATAATTAGAATAATTAGAATGTAATTACTGAGAAATCTGAAAGCTGTAATTATCCCTGGCCTTTCATTCGTCCATGAAGTAAGACAGTTGAATGTGTAATTCTTACAAAATAGAACACCCAGAGGCAAAAATTGCTAAACTTAGGAAAGCTTGAGATTTCGTCGGAATATCCAAAAATAATGTAGGTTCATGTGTGAAATTGCTGAGATATTAGGACATTCGGAAAAATGCACATATTTCGGTATTTCGCTGGAAGTGTTCAGTAAATTTAATGCGTTTAAAGTAATGAACTACATGATTCATTTCAGGCTAATGATTCGGGAGTAGTAAATTCAGGTGTGAATTTTGTTAAATGTAGTACAGTTTATTGAAACGAAAAGTAATAAGTTTCCTTGCAAAACATAATTGAATAATCGTATTTGAGCAAATGCGACATGGTTGCTGTTCTCATTATCATTAGAAAATGAACTTATTGGGTGCAGATAAGGTTTTAATATCGGTAAAGCTGACCACAGTAAAAATGCCATCTGGTTTGAACTATTTTCACGCTATTTTTAATTAAAAGAAAAATATAGGCTTCGTTTACTAATACTTGTAGTATTCTGTTCCCCACTCAGAATTCTTTCTCCTGACCGAATAGTATCATGGTCCAGTCATTAAGTGTAAAGCATCATCTTCGAAGAACACCCGTTTTCATTGCTGTCTCGAACCTGTAGTTCATAATAATTGAGCAGCTCACGGCAGCTATAAGACGTTCCATAAAAGTAAACGAAAATATACATTTATTTGTCGGTGGGTCCACGACCTGCAGAAGGGTGAAGGTAACTGAATCAGGTTGGAAGGCAGGTATATAGGGTAGAGGTCAAGAAGGAGAGCGAAGGCCTGCTCTGTCTAATGAGAAGGAACCGGGGGTGGGGGCTTATTAAGGCAAGTGGAGCAATTAAGGCATAATTATATAACTTGGGCTGATTTGACAATGCTTTTGGAGTGGGTGCACGCGCAATAAAACAAGTTTTGAGTGTAAGTGACAACGTATCCACCTGCAATATTATTCAAAATGATTGAAAATTAACGTTCGAAACCGGTGACATTTTTCCATGCTATTTCATTCTTGTTATTAATCCCTGTAAATGAATTTTGCAATTATTGTATTTAGCTTTCCATACCTTGCCAGATTTTCCATGAGGTTTGTGTCAAAATTCTGCCACACTGGATCACTTTTTCTGCCGATGCCATAAAGTGTTGTGGTCAGTGATAGCTTTATCTTCTGACAGGCTATTACTGAATGGTTTCGGGTCAAACTACTACACAGTGACTCAGTCAGGGCTTGGTCTGACCTGATTTGATAAGTATAGAGATGATGTAATACCCTCCAGTGGCTGGCTGGTTGCACCTGGATTAATTAGGGTAGACTGCAGTTCTCCTAATCCACCTGAGATATTTGATGGAAGAATCTTTCAGATTTTATAAAATGTATATAACAATCGGTGTTATAATGTTAACTACTTACCTATTGTAACTTCCGCTCCTTGGCGCTCTATTTTTTTATTATTATTAAACCATGTACCTGGAAATATGACAAGATCTATATTCAGTTACTTGTTGATTTTGAAAATCTTTCACATCAGTTGTATTGATTTTCCAGAAACCTGTTCATTGGCAAGCATTCGATATTTTTTTGTTCATAAACAAATGCAGTTATCTACCGACCTTTCTTGCTAGAAAACCCCTCAATAGCCAAAGGCATTGACGTTAATCCAGAAAACTAAAGAATCTTTTTCTCGGTCTTCAAATCTGGTCCTGGAAAAAAAAAAAAAACGAAGGTTTACTGGATCGTTTTGAAAAGGGGGCCCCGGTAACTGCAGGAGGAATGAGAGCACAAGTAATGACCTCCTCAATGTCAGTAGAAAGGAAAGCAGGGATGCCTTTGGGGGAAATGGGTAGGGGGGCGGGGGAGGGGGAATTAGAGGGATACCAGTAAGAGCAATGTATGATAAACCCAAGTCCTAAGTTGCATCATTCTGTCGGCTGGCCTTCGGTAATGTCGATTATATTTTTTTTTTGCCTTAATTTTTTTTTTCCATTAAGGAATTTAATCTTTCGAATACTGAAGTGTTTGACGAGGGTTTGTATATCACTGTGGTGTGATAATATTATTCCGATATGTATAATTCTAATTTGAATGGGGTTATATTCAAAATATGCATAATTTCCAATTGAGCAGGTATACTCTTCAAAATTCGCATAATTTCTCATTGAATAGGTAGTTATTATTCAAAATATGCATGATTTCGAATACTGAAGTGTTTGACGAGTTTTATTATTACTGGATGGTAATTATTATTCCCGATATGCATAATTTCTAATTGATAGGTGATATTCAAATTATATGCATAATTTTAATTGAAAACAGGTAAATTATTCTTCAAAATTCGCATAATTTTTTAATTGAATAGGTTGCTATTATTCAAATATGCATAATTTCTAATTGAACAGGTAATTACTCTTCAAAATTCGCATAATTTCCAATTGAATAGGTTATCATTATTCAAAATATGCATAATTTCTAACTGAACAGGTAATGACTTCAAAATTCGCATAATATTTAATTGAATAGGTTGTTATTGTTCAAAATATGCATAATTTCTAATTGAACAAGTAATTATTCTTCAAAATTCGCATAAATTCCTAATGAATAGTTATTATTATTCAAAATATGCACGAAATCTAACTGAACAGGTAATGACTTCAAAATTCGCATAATTTCTAATTGAACAGGCACTCATTATTCAAAATATGCATGCTTTCTAATTGAACAGGTAGAAGAATTTCATACACGAAGTCAATAACAACACCATGAAGACGAATCAACTGAGAGAAATGCCATTAATTAAGCATTCGCCAATAAAACGGTGTTTTAGAGATGTTTTTCATCTCCCTACTGAAAGTGTCTACCTTTTTCTAATGAGAATTTATGAAAACGTGACCTTAATTCATCAGCCTTTGTTGTCAGCCACTAGCAACTCGAGAATCAAGTACCGAGAAAAGTTCTCTTTGTAAAGAGACGAAGAGATAATGTTTTATTATTAGTTATGTTACCTTGCCTTCTAATTATAATTTTTTTTTGTATGTGCGGTAATGTTTACATTTAAAAACTATGGAAACTGTATACATCCATATTCAGATAAATATTCATTATTTAGAACTGTATTCTTAAGTTGTCCATCTTCCCAGAAAACTAATTTGCTTAAAGAGATTATTCTGTAGCTTCAGGCAATTTTGACGACCAAGGGAATGCTTCGAAAAATTGACAGAATATCCCTTGAGTTATTAGGACAGCTT
The DNA here is from genome assembly GCF_015104395.2 of Macrobrachium nipponense. NCBI lineage: Eukaryota > Metazoa > Arthropoda > Malacostraca > Decapoda > Palaemonidae > Macrobrachium > Macrobrachium nipponense. The sequence goes on from NC_087212.1 coordinate 3,546,229, forward strand.
AGAAGCTAGGGCCGTTCAATGGATATTTAACTGACTTGAACGGAAGGTGAAGATTTGTTTTATAGTTCGTTATAATGGCATATGCAGTTTCCCTAGATCTGTCTGCCTTCTCGCCAGTACCTCTTTTAGATTACTTGTTCTGTCATGAATGTGTCTGCGTGTGTAATAGAAAGTCTGTTATCTGTTTATAATTCAACTACTATGATTTTCAATGAGATGATGTTTACCGCACTTTTTTCCATTTGAATTTTTATGTAGTCGTGCTACCATTGTGAAGTTATGGCTGAAGTATAGATTTGGTTTAATAAGTGTAATTATTTCCCTTTTATATTCTTCATTAACATTTGTAAAAAAATAAAGAAAAAAATAAAAGCCTATAATGTCACGTGATGCTCATATCATGTTAGAAAAGAAAAATTAAAAATAAAAGAAAAAAATATATACGAAATAGATAAGAGGCTTCGAAGACAGTTGGAACATAAGTGTGTCATGGAACAACAGATCTGTCTGCGACGCGCACATTGTGTCCGGTGGAAAGTGAAGGTTACTGGATCACTCGATAGGCTGAAAATGCGGGTAAGGTAAGAAGAGCAGGCTTTGCCCATCATGCTCCTCCCTAGTTACTCTTCCCTAGTAGGACTGGTGTCAAGGGAGGGACGCTTTCGAGGCATATATAAAGTGGATACGTTTTGGTCTGCATTATTCAGTCGACTCGAGACACTACTTCTTTAGACATGTTTTCGGTGAGGCAGGTTGATTTGTGAGTGGGAATGAATGGATTTTTGTAATTAAGATTTATATATATAATAATATATATATATATAAATATATATATATATATATATATATATATATATATATATATATATATGTTAACCTATATATATATATATATAATATTATATAAATAATTATATCTATATAATTTATATATATATATTATAATATAATATATAATATATAATAAAAATTAATTATATCTATATTAATTTATATATATATATATATAATATATATATATATACATATTATGAATTATATATATTATTAAGGTTAATTATATATATTCTTTATAGCTATATATATATATATATATATATAGATTATATATATATATATATATATATATATATATATATATATATATATATATAAAATCACACACTCACGAGAAGGTACACGCCATCAACTTACTCTTTCACATATAAACATACATACACATACACATACTAACGTATATGTATATAGTATTTTCATACATACACTAAATTATGAATATTAAATAAAAATTTTATGGCATCCTCATTTTATTTCCATTACATACATACACAAATATATACATCTGTCAATAGGCAGCCAGTTTAATCTTTTATCTGATTTCTTTCGTCGTCGAAGAAACTGCTTGTGTGTTTGCTCTTGGCAGCGGTGAATGCTGTCCCTCAGGGGTATGGGGCACCTCCCCCACCCCCTCCGTCCTACAGCGCACATCCCGGTGGTCCCCGGGCCCTCCCAACGGCTCCCGTGGTTCCTATTCTCGTCGAGCGTTCGCGAGGGACCTGATGCTGCTGGGGTCTACAACTTCAACTTCGAAACTGGGGATGGTATCAGCCGTCATGAGCAAGGCGCCCCTCAGGGACCTGAAGGAGCAGTTGCCGCACAGGGCGGATGGTCGTAAGTATCTCGTCTTTTCTTCTGTTTTTTCTTATGTTTTGATTTGAAGAGATACCTCTGGAATTTGTCTCTTGATGAATTAATGTCTTACGTCATTTCTTCTGTCATAGCTTCACCTTCCCTGACGGAACTCCTGCCGTGTTTCAACTTCGTAGCTGATTGGCAGTGGGTAGCGAGTCGTGCAGTCTGACTTCCTGCGACGCCCCATCCTCTTCCACCCCACGCCATCGCCCAGATCGAAAAGGCACGACAGGAGGACGCTGCTGCCGCCGCTGGAGGAGCACGTCCTCAGTACAGCGCCCCTCCTCCTCCACCAAGTCAAGGATACGGCTTCTAAATCTGACTATGTCTTCTTCCTCGTCTGAACAAGAAAAACTGCTTTTTTTCTTTGGGGAAACGCTCGCTAGGATAGCGTTCGTGGAATATGCATCCATCAATTCATTCTGTATTGATTTATCATCTTATATCTATGTAGATTATCTTCAGTCTTCTTTTCGTCTTTACGCCTTTTTTTTTTTATGTAGTATAGAATTTCGGATGCTTGTTCCCCGAACAGATCTCAGACAAACGAAACAGTCTTGAAAGTTGACAACGATTCTCCTCCATTGTTCACCCTTCACCCTCTCACGGAGTTCCCATTAAACGCTTATTATTTATCTGGTCGTTGATATTGCATGTCCATTTTCTAAATAAAGATTCATCTATTTCGGAGTTTCCTCATTTATCGGCCTTAAAGGATTATTCACACAACTCTATCTGTATTATATATATGAAATAGGAATGATATTAGATTTTATATTATATATATATATATATATATATATATATTATACTATATATATATATATATATATATATATATATATAATATATATATATATATATATATATTTATATGTATGTATATTATATGTATATAAATTCCATATTTTCGGATTGACGATATTTCTTATAGGCTTTTTTCATCAAGAGGCGTAGAAATCGATGATGAATGATATATGATATGATTTGATATCAACATGTACAAATAAAACATGAAAAAAAGAAAATTCATAAACTTGGTGACTTCAACGAGCTATAGATAGTGACAGGTGTTAAATTAAATATGCAGATGAACCACTAGTCTTTTTATTTATTTATTTATTTTTGTAGTTATTACGGTATGGAAATACAATGTGAAAAAATTATACAATTCGAACGCAGTTGCTGTAATTATTATTATTTTTTTTCTTATTTTCACGATATGTAATCGCTGGCTACGAGAATATATTTGACAACGGCCAAGATTGAAATTATTCATGAACGAAATACATGCATCGATGGGGTCTTATTATGTGAATTTGCTGTAAGTAGTTGGTTGTTGATCCACCTTTTTGGAGGAACAACATTCCTTAGAGGCTCTTTGCATCATGAGGCGTTGGACTCGATAAGGAATAATATACGATATAATTCGAACACAGATAAAATCAGTATAAATAAAATGGTATCAACTTGGTGATTTCAACGAGCGAGAGATAGGGATCAGCAAATAATTGAATATGCAGATGGAATTTTTTTTCTTTTATTTTTTCCCTTATGGAAATACATCTTCAAAGGAAAATTATATAAGATCGTACTGAATGAAAGAGATGAAAGGTCAGCTTGCATCGCATAAATATTGCCTCTTGTTATCGCCGCGGACAGTCTTAATTAAATTGACCTTTTTCAACCTTGGATTCGCGTTGTACACGTTGTGTTAATTAATATCTGCCATGGTGATCCATAATAGCTTTTCATTATAAGTGATGCTCAATATAATAATAATAAGAAGAAGAAGAAAATTTTTAATTTATTAAAATAGTTTAGTTTTTGTTCTTCTAACTATTATTATTATTATTATTATTTTTTTTTTATTTTTTGATTTTTTTTTTGTTTTTTTTTTTTGCTCTATCACAGTCCTCCAATTCGACCTGGGTGTATTTATAGTGTGGGGTTCCGGGTTGCATCCTGCCTCCTTTAGGAGTCATCACTTTTCTTACTATGTGTGCCGTTTCTAGGATCACATCTTCTGCATGAGTCCTGGAGCTACTTCAGCCTCTAGTTTTTCTAGATTCCTTTTCAGGGATCTTGGGATCGTGCCTAGTGCTCCTATGATTATGGGTACGATTTCCACTGGCATATCCCTTATCCTTCTATTTCTATTTTCAGATCTTGATACTTATCCATTTTTTCCCTCTCTTTCTCTTCACTCTGGTGTCCCATGGCATTGCGACATCAATGAGTAATACTTTCTTCTGACTTTGTCAATGAACGTCACGTCTGGTCTGTTTTGCACGTATCACCCTATTCGTTCTGATACCATAGTCCCAGAGGATCTTTGCGTGATCGTTTTCTATTCACTCCTCTCAGGTTGGTTATGCTCGTACCACTATTACTGCAAGGTAGATGATGTTTCTTGCACAGGCTCCAGTGGAGGGCTTTTTGCTATGGAATCATGCCTCTTTTTGTACTGGTTCAGTGCAAGTGCCGGTCATTCACTTGCTATGTGGTTTATGGTTTCATTTTTCGTATTGCACTTCCTACATATGGGAGAGATGTTATTTCCGTCTATCGTTCTTTGAACATACCTGGTTCTTAGGGCCTGATCTTGTGCCGCTGTTATCATTCCTTCAGTTTCCTTCTTTAGCTCTCCCCTCTGTAGCCATTGCCAATTGTCACCGCTGGCTAGTTCTTTAGTCTGTCTCATGTATTGTCCATGCATTGGTTTGTTGTGCCAGTCCTCTGTTCTGTCTGTCTTTCTCCTGTCTCTGTATATTTCTGGGTCTTCGTCTACTTTTATCAGTCCTTCTTCCCATGCACTCTTTAGCCACTCGTCTTCACTGGTTTTCAGATATTGCCCCAGTGCTCTGTTTTCGATGTTTACGCAGTCCTCTATACTTAGTAGTCCTCTCCCTCCTTCCTTTCGTGTTATGTATAGTCTGTCCGTATTTGCTCTTGGGTGTAGTGCTTTGTGTATTGTCATATGTTTCCTGGTTTTCTGATCTATGGTGCGGAGTTCTGCCTTCGTCCATTCCACTATTCCTGCGCTGTATCTGATTACTGGCACTGACCCATGCGTTTATGGCTTTTTATCCATATTTACCGGCGTTTGGAGCTTTTGACTTGAGTATCGCCTTGAGTCTCTGCATATATTCTTTCCTGATCGTGTCCTTCATCTCTTGGTGTTTTATATCCCTCCTTCCATTATTCCCGGTATTTGTATCCTGTCTCATCTATGTGTTTGATGTTGCTCCCATCTGGTAGCTTTATCCCTTCAGTTCTCGTTACTTGGTGCCTTTTTGTATGTTGACTAAGGCGCATTTTTCTATTCCAAACTCCATCCTGATGTCCCCAGATACAATCCTTACAGTCTGGATTAGGGCATTTATTTCCTTGATGCTCCTTACCATACAGCTTGATGTTGTCCATGAACATCAGATGGTTGTTATTATTATTATTTATTATTATTATTATTATTATTATTATTATTATTATTATTATTATTATTATTAGGGAAGTATATATAATGTTCTAAGGGTCCACAATAATACAAAGTGTTAGGAGTCCGTGTATAATTTTTAAGACTCATTATTATTATTATTATTATTATTATTATTATTATTATTATTATTATTATTATATATTATTATTCATTATTATTATTATTATTATTATTTATTATTATTATTCATTTCATTTTATTTTATTTTGTTATTTTATTTTTGTTTTTTTTAGAAGATAAACCTTTATTCATATGGAGCAAACCCACAGAGGCCATTGACTTGGAATTGAAGCTCCCAAGAATATGGCGTTCAATTGAGGGAAGTTACAAAAGGCAATAGGAAATACCTAGAGAAGAGATCGATTAGTTATTATTATTCATTATTATTTTTTTTTTTTGGGTTTTTTTTTTTTTTTTTTTTTTGCTCTATCACAGAGTCCTCCAATTCGACAGGGTGGTATTTATAGTGTGGGGTCCGGTTGCATCCTGCCTCCCTTAGGAGTCCATCACTTTTCTTTTTTTACTATGTGCGCCGTTTCTAGGATCACACTCTTCTGCATGAGTCCTGGAGCTACTTCAGCCTCTAGTTTTTTTTAGATTCCTCTTCAGGGATCTTGGGATCATGCCTAGTGCTCCTATGATTATGGGTACGATTTCCACTTGCATATCCCTTATCCTGCTTATTTCTATTTTCAGAATACTTGATGCTTATCCATTTTTTCCCTC
>NC_087212.1:3557145-3561144 GCF_015104395.2 Macrobrachium nipponense
TTAACACACGGATTGAAATAAAAAAAAGAAAAAAAAACGTAAGTCATTAAATATATAATATTTTTTATTTTTTATTTATTTTTTAATAAATTATTTTACAGTATTGTATAAATTATTCTACACTGCATAAATGTACTACATTGACCAAACGCTTTAAGGTTCAGTTTCCCAGCGGACAATAATTATTTCCAAGGTTAAACTAAAACAAGTAGGGTAAATGACGAGATTCTAAGTTTGCAGTTTCGTTAATATTAAATCCCATATCCCCAACACGTGAACCATTTTCTACTGAAACCCAATTCACGTTGGCTGATAAGCAGCATCGTATCTTTGGTCATATGCATTACAGCGTCTAAGGTGAATAAAAAGATTATATAAGGGCCTATACACAGTAAGAGAGTTCCGGTGGTTGAAATAAATACGCGCGTTGCTTTTTGAGTATCAGTTAGGTACCCTTCATTCTGAGACGAAACCTTCTACTTCTGCTGCAGCAGCTGCAGCAGAAGGGACGGCTTTAGCAGCTGCAGCAGCATCCTCCAGTCTAGCCTTCTCGATCTGGGCGAGGGCGTGGGGGGGAAGAGGGGGTGGGGTTGGAATGAAGTCGGACACGACGCGGTAGCCGTTCTCGTCGGCTACGAAGCGGAAGGAGAGACGGGAGTACCGTCGGGGGGCGGGGAAGGGGAATCTGACACGAAAAGAAAAAAAAATGAGAAAAAATGGAATCTTAGATCAAATTTAGGCCAAAGGTCAAGCTCTGGGATCTATGAGGTCATTCAGCGCTGAAAGGAAAACTGAGAGTGAAACAATTGTTAGGAGAGGTTTGAAAGTAGGATGGAAGAAAGAGAATACGCGCGGAGATGCGGTAAAAGGAATGAAAGGGGATTACAGATACGGGTCTTATGAACGCAGGAGAGGACTTTAAGTAATGCTTACAGTGCACCGGGTGAGGTGAGTACTGAGGGCGTTACCTACCTACGGTGGGGATGGAAAAATGAATTGAAATGCAAGGCAAGGCTGCGCGGTATGTCATTCATTACAATAATAGAAAGCGGAATCACGTGACACTTACGACCAAGCTCCCTGCGATATGACGGCTCCATCGGGACCCTTGGGGACTCTCCCTCTTCGCGTCTGATGCCGTTTCCGGCTTCGAAGTTGAACCTGTAGGCCCCAGAGGCATCTGGGCCCTCCCGGGTATCGACCAAGATGGGTATAAAGGGACGGACTGGGACAATGGGCACGGTGGGCGTTTTAGTAGCGATGGGCGCCAGGCCTTGAGGGGCGACGCCGATGACGGCCCACGATGAAAGCGACAAGAAGTATCTATATATATATATATATATATATATAATGATAGTATAATATCAAAAAAGGCTTTGGTAAGTAGTGATAATGTGAGCATTCTGATAAAGGGCGTACATTTATTCGGTAAATGTTGAATTCGTGTACGTAAGGGTGTGGTGTACTGATTAAAGCACGAATATTTTTATGTAGTGGATGTACAAAATATGTACATTAGTTACATGGTGAATGTTCAAAATAACGTGCCAATTGGTTATATAGTGAATGTAAAAAAATATGTAAGTGGTTTATATATTGAATGTGCAAAAATATGAACATTGCTCATGTAGTAAATGTAAAGAACTATGTACTACATTGTTTGTAGTAGTGAATTTGTACATTGGTTTATATAGAGAATTTTATACATTGTTCTTGTATAGTGAGCGTAAACAAAATATGTAAATTGTTTATATATTGAAAGTGGAAAATATGTACATTGTTTATGTTAATAACTGTAAAAAAATATGCTACATTGTGTATTTTGTATACTGTAAAAAAATAATTTGTAACTACATGTATATAGAGTATACTGGTTATATAGAATTGTAAAAAAATAATGTTTATATATTGATGTCCAAAAAAATATGTACATTGTAATTGTATATATGTACTACATTGTTTATTATAGTGATGTATGCGGTTATATAGTGACGTAAAAAAAATGTCAGTTTATATATGAGTATGCAAAATATGTACTATTGGTTTGTAGTGAACTGGCAAATGTACTATTAGTAGTGAATGTGCAAAATATACACACTGTTATATTTCTTAACGTGGTACATTTTGCGTGTGTGGTTTCAGTAGGAAAACAAAAATGTAACTTGATAAAAAAAACTGATTCAAATTGACTTTGCCGATGCCATTATAAAAATCTATTGCAGCCATTATCTAAATTGAGTCTCTTGCAATAACTTGATTACCGAGTACATGATGAGTTGAAAATGCTGACTACACTGAATGATCGTTCGAACCTGGTTAATTTATATGCACGATCGCTCCTCATTGTCATCGTCTCCAACATAGCCTTTCACGTAGGTCCGTCCCCCTCCCCCCACCCAGAGTATTTCCCCTGCCCAAAATTGTCCCCCATCCCCCAAAAAATATTGAAAACTCCCACTTTTTTTCTAGCTATGATAATGAATTGACTCATACGAGATGATTGATGTTATACATTTAAGTCAGACAAATAGTTCTTCTAGTCCACGAATGAATGTTCTATAACTGTAGTGGAGAGACTATATATAATATATATATATATATATATATATATATATATATATATATATATATATATATATATATATATATATATGTATATATTTATATATATATATATGTGTGTGTGTGTGTATGTATGTATATATATATATATATATATATATATATATATATATATATATATATATATATATATATATATATAGTGTGAATAAGCACTATTAGCTGATTTGAATTAAGGTCTACTCCAAGTTATTTAAAAGATTTTGTATTCAACTTAGGTTTCCAAGGAATACTTCCATCCTTTTGTAGGCTTAGATTTGGGACTAAGGTTTCTGGTCTCATATCCTGACGCAGCTTGGATTAGAATTTACAGGCGGAAGATATTAATATAACGAGTAGACAGTAAATAAATGATGAATGTTGCCGCAAATACTGATTTTCGTTCAAATTTATAATTGCTTTTTAAACTCACAGTTACAACTATAAAACGCAGTTTAAAATGGCATACGTCCGCCTCAAGAAACAATAATATTCTAGATCTAGCGTGTGACAAAAATGTCATGATTCGTTCCGTATGGAAACAGTTCGGCTTGTCATAGTCTCTCCACTCTGTTCCATTTCATCCCTGGTAACAGTGCAGTTGAACGTGCATACATACTGTATTTATTTTTTAGAGCCGTTTTCCTAAGAAGTCTCGATAGTTTCTTGCAAATCATGGTAAGAAGTATATTTTATCATTTCAAAGCTTTGTTGTAATTAATGATTGTATAAATGTACCTTGTAATTCTTGCTTATATAATTTCTGTCCAGTCTCGTTATGATACATCGTTATATATTTATGTAATACATGACAGACTGTTGCCCTAGATCATGTGGGTTTTTAAGAAGTTTATACCTGACTGGCGTGCCTCTTATTTCTCATATCTCTTTAACAATTGATCCCTGATCCCCTTTATCTGCCGATAGCTACCAGTTTCGCTGAACGGCAGAAGCACCAATATGCAGTAAATCTGCCTCACCGTCAAACTTCTCAGTTCCAGAGGTGCTTTGTTCCTCACACCGTTGGACTGTGGGACAGCCTCCCTAAGGATTATTTTTTTTTTTTATCTTTTATTATCCCAAAGAAATTCGTGCGGTTAGAACTTCAGAGGTTCAGGCGAAGGTGCAATACATTACTACCCTATTACTATTTTCCTTGTATATTAATACTTTTTTATCGATTTGTTAATTTCATATATATATTTTTTTCTTTTTTAATAAGTGAAATCTCTCCTTTCTGTATTTCCCTTTACCGCCTCTTACTACTTTCTAATGAACAGCATATCCATAGAAGCTTGAATTTCAAGTTGATGTCCTCTGTAGGCTTGTTCCATATAAATAGGTTCCATCTTTCAATAATAATAATAACCTTCCTTTTATCTCAAATATACATACACC
>NC_087212.1:3561644-3581700 GCF_015104395.2 Macrobrachium nipponense
TTTTATAAAAATGTATATAACAATCGGTGTTATAATGTTAACTACTTACCTATTGTAACTTCCGCTCCTTGGCGCTCTATTTTTTTATTATTATTAAACCATGTACTGGAAATATGACAAGATCTATATTCAGTTACTTGTTGATTTTGAAAATCTTTCACATCAGTTGTATTGATTTTCCAGAAACCTGTTCATTGGCAAGCATTCGATATTTTTTTGTTCATAAACAAATGCAGTTATCTACAGACCTTTCTTGCTAGAAAACCCCTCAATAGCCAAAGGCATTGACGCCTAATTAATCCAGAAAACTAAAGAATATTTTCTGGTCTTCAAATCTGGTCCTGGAAAAAAAAAAAACGAAGGTTACTGGAATCGTTTGAAGGCCCGGTAACTGCAGGAGGAATGAGAGCACAAGTAATGACCTCCTCACTGTCAGTAGAAAGGCAGCAGGGATGCCTTGGGGGAAATGGGTAGGGGGCGGGGAGGGGGAATTAGAGGGATACCAGTAAGAGCAATGTATGATAAACCCAAGTCCTAAGTTGCATCATTCTGTCGGCTGGCCTTCGGTAATGTCGATTATTTTTTTTTCCATTAAGGCGTAATTTAATCTTTCGAATACTGAAGTGTTTGACGAGTTTGTATTATTACTGTGTGATAATTATTATTCCCGATATGTATAATTTCTAATTGAATGGGGTATATTCAAAATATGCATAATTTCCAATTGAGCAGGTATACTCTTCAAAATTCGCATAATTTCTCATTGAAGTAGTTATTATTCAAAATATGCATGATTTCGAAATACTGAAGTGTTTGACGAGTTTTATATTACTGGGTGGTAAATTATTATTCCCGATATGCAATTTCTAATTGAAATAGGGTGTATTCAAAAATATGCATAATTTTTAATTGAACAGGTATTATTCTTCAAAATTTGCATAATTTTTAATTGAATAGGTTGCTATTATTCAAAAATATGCATAATTTCTTTTAATTGAACATATACTCTCAAAATTCGCATAATCCAATTGAATAGGTTATTATTATTCAAAATATTGCATAATTTCTAACTGAACAGGTAATGACTTAAAATTGCATAATATAATTGAATAGGTTTGTTTATTGTTCAAAATATCATAATTTCTAATTGAACAAGTAATTATTCTTCAAAATCGCATAATTTCTAAATTGAATAGGTTATTATTATTCAAAATATGCACGAAATCTAACTGAACAGGTAATGATTCAAAATTCGCATAATTTCTAATTGAACAGGCACTCATATTCAAAATATGCATGCTTTCTAATTGAACAGGTAGAAAGAATTTCATACACGAAGTAATAACAACACCATGAAGACGAATCAACTGAGAGAAAATGCCATTAATTAAGCATTCGCAATAAAACGGTGTATGAGAATGTTTTCATCTCCCTACTGAAGTGTCTACCTTTTTCTAATGAGAATTTATGAAAACGTGACCGTTAATTCAAAATTCGCATTGGTTCATCAGCCTTTGTTGTCAGCCACTAGCAACTCGAGAATCAGTACCGAGAGTTCTCTTTGTAAAGAGACGAAGAGATAATGTTTTTATTATTAGTTATGTTATCTTGCCTTCTAATTATAAATTTTTTTGTATGTGCGGTAATGTTTACATTTAGAAAAACTATGGAAACTGTATACATCCATATTCAGATAAATATTCATTATTTAGAAACTGTATTCTTAAGTTGTCCATCTTCCCAGAAAACTGATTTGCTTGAAAGAGATTATTCTGTAGCATTCAGGCAATTTTGACGACCAAGGAATGCTTCGAAAATTGACAGAATATCCTTGAGGTTATTAGGACAGCTTAGAAGCTAGGGCCGTTACAACGGTATTTAACTGACTTGAACGGAAGGTGAAGATTTGTTTTATAGTTCGTTATAATGGCATATGCAGTTTCTAGATCCGTTTCTGCTCGCCAGTACCTCTAAGATTACTTGTTCTGTCATGAATGTGTCTGCGTGTGTAATAGAAAGTCTGTCTGTTTATAATTCAACTACTATGATTTTCAATGACATGATGTTTACCGCACTTTTTCCATCTGAATTTTTATGTAGTCGTGCTACATTGTGAAGTTTATTATTGCTGAAGTATTAGATTTGGTTTAATAAGTGTAATAGACCCTTTTATATTCTTCATTAACAATTTGTAAAAAAAAAAAATAAAAGCCTACTAATGTCACGTGATGCTCATATCATGTTAGAAAAGAAAAATTAAAAATAAAAGATATATACGAAATAGATAAGAGGCTTCGAAGACAGTTGGAACATAAGTGTGTCATGGAACAACAGATCTATCTGCGACGCGCACATGTGTCCGGTGGAAAGTGAAGGTTACTGGATCACTTCGATAGGCTGAAAATCGCGGGTAAGGTAAGAAGAGCAGGCTTTACCCATCATGCTCCTCCCTAGTTACCTCTTCCCTAGTAGGACTGGTGTCAAGGGAGGGACACTTTCAGTAGGCATATATAAAGTGGATAACGTTTTGGTCTGCATTATTCAGTCGACTCGAGAGACACTACTTTCTTCAGACATGTTTTCGGTGAGGCAGGTTGATTTGTGAGTGGGCATGAATGGATTTTTGTAATTTAAGTATATATATATATATATATATATATATATTATATAATATATATATATATATATATATATATATATATATAATATATATATATAATACCCTTATATACACATATACATATATGTACTTAAGTATATATATATATATATATATATATACTATATATATATATATATATATATATATATTATATATAACTTATCTCTATATTATTTATTATATATATCATATTAGAATTTATATATGTATACTTATACATATCTTTATCTATATATATATATATATATATATATATATATATATATATATATATATATATATATATATATCCCACACACTCACGAGAGGTACACGCATCAACTTACTCTTTACATAACATACATAACACCTACATACTAACGTATATGTATATAGTATTTCATACATACACTAAATTATGAATATTAAATAAGAATTTTATGGCATCTCATTTCCATTACATACATACACAAATATATACATCTGTCAATAGGAAGCCAGTTTAATCTTTTTTATCCCTGATTTCTTTCGTCGTTCAAGAAACTGCTCGTGTGTTTGCTCTTGGCAGCGGTGAATGCTGTCCCTCAGGGGTATGGGGCACCTCCCCCTCCGTCCTACAGCGCACCCGGTGGTCCCTCGGGCCCCGTGGTTCCTATTCTCGTCGACGTTCGCGAGGGACCTGATGCTGCTGGGGTCTACAACTTCAACTTCGAAACTGGGGATGGTATCAGCCGTCATGAGCAAGGCGCCCCTCAGGGACCTGAAGGAGCAGTTGCCGCACAGGGCGGGTGGTCGTAAGTATCTCGTCTTTTCTTCTGTTTTTTTTCTTATGTTTTTTGATTTGTTTAAGAGATATCTCTGGAATTTGTCTCTTGATGAATTAATGTCTTACGTCATTTCTTCTGTCATAGCTTCACCTTCCCTGACGGAACTCCTGCCGTGTTCAACTTCGTAGCTGATGGCAGTGGGTACAGCGTGCAGTCTGACTTCCTGCCGACGCCCCATCCTCTTCCCCCCCACGCCATCGCCCAGATCGAAAAGGCTCGACAGGAGGACGCTGCTGCCGCCGCTGGAGGAGCACGTCCTCAGTACAGCGCCCCTCCTCCTCCACCAAGTCAAGGATACGGCTTCTAAATCTGACTATGTCTTCTTCCTCGTCTGAACAAGAAACTGCTTTCGGGAAACGCTCGCTAGGATAGCGTTCGTGGAATACGCATCCATCTATTCAGTTCTGTATTGATTTATCATCTAAATCTATTGTAGATTTTTCTTCAGTCTTCTTTTCGTCTTTACGCTTTTTTTGTTTTTTTTTTATATATACACATATTAGAATTTCGACGCTTGTTCCCGAACAGAGCTCAGACAAACGAAACAGTCTTGAAAGTTGACAACGATTCTCCTTCATTGTTCACCCTTCACCCTCTCACGGAGTTCCCATTTAAAACGCTTTATTATTTATCTGGTCGTGATATTGCATGTCCATTTTCTAAATAAAGATTCATCTATTTTGGAGTTTCCTCATTTTATCGGCCTTAAGGAATTATTCACACAACTATCTATCTGTATTATATATGAATATATAGATATATATATATATATATATATATATATATATATATATATATATATATATATATATATATATATATATATATATATATATATATATTATGGTATGTATATTATATGTATATAAATTCCATATTTTCGGATTGACCGATATTTCTTATAGGCTTTTTTCATCAAGAGGCGTAAGAAATCGATGATGAATGATATATGAATATGATTTGATATCAACATGTACAAATAAAACAAGATGAAAAAAAGAAAATTCATAAACTTGGTGACTTCAACGAGCTATAGATAGTGACCGTGTTAAATTGGATATGCAGATGAATCACTAATCTTTTTATTTATTTATTTATTTATTTATTTTGCAGTTATTACGGTATGGAAATACAATGTGAAAAAAATTATACAATTCGAACGCAGTTGCTGTAATTATTATTATTTTTTTTTCTTATTTTCACGAATATGTAATCGCTGGCTACGAGAATATATTTTGACAACGGCCAAAATTGAAATTATTCATGAATGAAATACATGCATCGATGGGGTCTTATTATGTGAAATTTGCTGTAAGTAGTTGGTTGTTGATCCACATTTTTGGAGGAACAATATTCCTTAGAGGCTCTTTGAATCATGAGGCGTTGGACTCGTTAAGGAATAATATACGATATAATTTGAACACAGATAAAATCAGTATAAATAAAATTATATCAACTTGGTGATTTCGACGAGCGAGAGATAGCGATCAGCAAATAATTGAATATGCAGATGGCAATTTTTTTTTTTTAGTTTTTCCAGTATGGAAATACATCTTCAAAAGGAAAAAATTATATAAGATCGTACTGAATGAAAGAGATGAAAGGTCAGCTTGGATCGCATAAATATTGCCTCTTGTTATCGCCGTACAGTCTTAATTAAATTGACCTTTTTCAACCTTGGATTCGCGTTGTACACTTGTGTTAAATTAATATCTGCCATGGTGATCATAATAGCTTTTTCATTATAAATGATGCTCAAATTATAATATAATGAATAATTAATAATAAGTAAAAAATAATAAGATAAATTTTTTTTATTTTTTTTAATTGATTAAATAGTTTATTTTTGTCTTTCTAACTTATTATTATTATTATTATTATTATTATTATTATTATTATATTATTATTATTATTATTATTATTATTATTATTATTATTATTATTATTATTATTAAGGGAAGTATATATAATGTTCTAAAGGGTCCACAATAATACAAAGTGTTTAGGAGTCCGTGTATAATTTTTAAGACTCATCATTATTATTATTATTATTATTATTATTATTATTATTATTAATTTTATTTCATTTTTATTTTATTTTGTTTATTTTATTTTTTTTTAGAAGATACACCTTTATTCATATGGAGCAAACCCACAGAGGCTATTGACTTGGAATTGAAGCTCTCAAGAATATGGCGTTCAATTGAGGGAAGTTACAAAAGGCAATAGGAAATACCTAGAGAAGAGATCGATTATTATTATTATTTTATTATTATTATTATTATTATTATTGGTTTTTTTTTTTTTTTTTTTTTTTTTTTTTTTTTTTTTTTTTTTTTTTTTTTTTTTGCTCTATGCACAGTCCTCCAATTCGACTGGGTCGGTATTTATAGTGTGGGGTTCCGTTGCATCCTGCCTCCTTAGGAGTCCATCACTTTTCTTACTATGTGCGCCGTTTCTAGGATCACACTCTTCTGCATGAGTCCTGGAGCTACTTCAGCCTCTAGTTTTTTTAGATTCCTTTTCAGGGATCTTGGGATCGTACCTAGTGCTCCTATGATTATGGGTACGATTTCCACTGCATATCCCATATCCTGCTTATTTCTATTTTCAGAATACTTGATTGCTTATCCATTTTTTCCCTCTCTTTCTTTCTCAACAATCTGGTGTCCCATGGTATTTGCGACATCAATGAGTGATACTTTCTTCTTGACTTTGTCAACTTTGTCAATCAACGTCACGTCTGGTCTATTTGCACGTATCACCCTATCCGTTCTGATACCATAGTCCCAGAGGATCTTTGCCTGATCTTTTCTATCAACTCCCTCAGGTTGGTGCTCGTACCACTTATTATTGCAAGGTAGCTGATGTTTCTTGCACAGGCTCCAGTGGAGGGCTTTTGCCTACTGAATCATGCCTCTTTTTGTACTGGTTCTGTGCAAGGGCCGGGCATTCGCTTTCTATGTGGTTTATGGTTTCATTTTTTCGTATTGCACTTCCTACATATGGGAGAGATGTTATTTCCGTCTATCCGTTCTTTGAACATATCTGGTTCTTAGGGCCTGATCTTGTGCCGCTTGTTATCATTCCTTCAGTTTCCTTCTTTAGCTCTCCCCTCTGTAGCCATTGCCATGTGTCATCGCTGGCTAGTTCTTTAGTCTGTCTCATGTTATTGTCCGTGCATTGGTTTGTTGTGCCAGTCCTCTGTTCTGTCTGTTATTCTCCTGTCTCTGTATATTTCTGGTCTTCGTCCTACTTTTATTAGTCCTTCTTCCCATGCACTCTTTAGCCACTCGTCTTCACTGGCTTTCAGATATTATTATTATTATTATTATTATTATTATTATTATTATTATTATTATTATTATTATTATTATTATTATTATTATTATTATTGTGTGTTCGGTTAAACCCTATAATGGCTTGAAAGTTCATGTTACATTTGCATAAACATAGATTAGCTGTGTTCCAGAATAGATAAATCCTCTCTCACGCTCAAACATTTAATTATTTTTCCCTGCAGTTAAATATCTCTTATAAGGGTTTGGCCTGTCACCGAGAAGTAGATGTAGCAAAATGGAAAGTCTAAATTCTTTCGCAACACTTTTTTTGAAGACGAATTTGATTGCAATTATGTGGCCATGGATTTGCAAAAAAAGTACATTCACAAAAAATGTTTTCGTCCGTGCAAAGTCTTTCAAGGAAGTAATGTACGTATATTATATATATATATATATATATATATATATATATATATATATATATATATATATATATATATATATATATATACCATCTAATAAAAGAAGCCCATGAGAACGCCAAAATATAGAGAGAAAATACTATATTTCAGTCTGCTGTCTCTCTCTTCATGTATAGAGAGACAGCAGTCTATGAAATGTAGTATTTTCTCTCTATATTTTGGCGTTCTTATGGGCTTCTTTTTTAGATTATATATATATATATATATATATATATATATATATATATATATATATATATACATATATATATATATATATATATATATATATATATATATATATGTATATATGTATATTGGAGACGTAACATCTTTATTGACGTGCTCGATGAATATTGTTGTGGACAAATTTTGTCCAAATACTGAAGGGGATGCAGAGGGCAAACTCTTTGAAGAAATTGCCTATCTTTGTATCTAACAATCTGTATTGTAATATAAGATTGTATCATTAGCCATATAATTGCTAAAGTTCTTTGTATTTATTATAAAAAATAATTTTCTGC
Source organism: Macrobrachium nipponense (assembly GCF_015104395.2). NCBI lineage: Eukaryota > Metazoa > Arthropoda > Malacostraca > Decapoda > Palaemonidae > Macrobrachium > Macrobrachium nipponense. Next base: position 3,569,379 of record NC_087212.1, read on the forward strand.
TCTTAGAAAAAATCCTTAATGTTCGTCTTTGTTGGTAATTCGCTCTTCAGAAATCGAGATTCAATTGTTGCTAGAACTACTTAGGAAACCAAAGGAGGGACTTGTGACTGGCAGCAAAGTATTCTGGTTTTGGGAGAGATAGGAATGTAACTTTTGGCGAATATGGACCTTTGGAGGGGTGTATAGCTTGGCCCTAGTGGAAGTTTGTATTCGTGTATTTCATGTATTTTAAGTGTTTTCTCTCTATTGCTTGCTTAGTAACACAGTTTCTTTTCTTTGCAGTTAAGTGTTGCTTTCGTGTTGATTTTTGGAGTTTTGCAAGGTAAGCATGTTTCGGTTACATTAGGTTATAAATAGGTAATTTAGTGCAGTCGTTCCTTCCGTAGTTACTCTCCTTACGTTAAAACACTAAGACGTTATGCGGTTTAGGATTGTCCTTTGTGGAGCCTCGTGTGTAGTCTCATGCCTCATCCTGTAGTGGAAGGATGGTCACTCGTCAAGTAAATGTCGTAAGATTCACAAGTGCAGATGTTTCCACTAGCAACTGACTTTTCTCTTATCAGCCCAGTACAGTATGGAGATTATATCTTTGTTATTTATTATCTTTGTTATGAATATTCATGGTCCTTTATTACATACCTGTCGAAATCATAGCTAAAGCACGATCCTGTTAAAGGGGCCTGGTGGGAAATAAAATAAAATGGAAAACTATATTACTTGATTAAATGAACGAAAGTGACATCATGGCGGAGTAGAGCAGAAATGATCAAAGGTACAAAGCAGCGAGCATTAAAAAAAAATATATATACATATATATATATATATATATATATATATATATATATTATATATATATATATATATATATATATATATATATTATATGCATATACCAATAGCACCGATGGATGTTTTTCTTGAAGATCAGATGAAGACTGAAAAAGAAATCTACTTTGTTCTTATATTTTCCTTGTACAAGAATGGGTTCGACCAACGTAGTTTTAAGCTATATCCGTCGATTTTGCGCTACAGTGCTTTTTTCCATCATATCCTCAAGATACAGCACCCACCCAATGTGTATGTATTTTGTATGTATATATATATCATATCGTGTATATGTATGTGTATATATATCTATTTATATATAATATATATATGTAAATATATATATATATATATATATAGTATATATATATATATATATATATATAATATATATATATATATATATAGAGAGAGAGAGAGAGAGAGAGAGAGAGAGAGAGAGAGAGAGAGAGATGCACCAGTTTCCACACAGGAACCTTGCGGCAAGAAATGTTGAATAAGAGTGTCAATGAGTTTTTACAACATTTAAGTAGAAAGGGTTGACAGGAGTATAGGTAACGAAACCTTTCGTGTCAGACACGACTTTCCATGTTCTCCGCCGACCGCCAGTGCACGAGAAACAGGTTTTGATGTCCATATACGTAGATATTCCAATGTGTAAATGTATCTTCCCGTTGCGACGTAGGTAAAAGAATTTCTCGATCTTCCAAGTTTTATTTTAATTTTTCATTTCGTGCGGAATTAAAGTTTGATTTACGTTTTAGTTTTCTGTAAAAGAAAACTATTGAGATGGCCATTTGCTTGTCCGTCCGCACTTTTCTTGTCGGCCTCAGATCTTAAAAATAATTGAGGCTAGAGGGCTACAAATTGGTATGTTGATCATCCACCCTCCAGTCATCAAGCATAGCAAATTGCAGCTCTCTAGCCTCAGTAGTTTTTATTTTATTTGAGGTTAAATTTAACCATGGCAGTGCGTTTGGCATCGCTTTAGGGGCCAACTAAATTCGGCCATGGCAGTGCGTCTGGCATTCTGGCACCACTATAGGTCCCAGCAACACATGCCACCACTGGGGTGTGGCTGAAAGTTTCATGGGCTGCGACTGAGATTTTAATGGGCCGTGGCTTAGAGGTTCATACAGCATTATACGCTGTACAGATAACTCTTTTGCATATTTTACTTGTTATTACTATGATCTGTATTTTGAAACCATCAAGTAGTTAGCTGTCAAGAAATAGATAACTCAAATATCTTGTCGGAAGTTTGTAGAACTGATGTATTACATTTTGTCCCCCTGTAGACTAATTCAGGTTCTTTGCAGCGTCCCATCGGCCCCGAGCTGTAACCCCTTTCATTCCTTTTACCGTAGCACTGTTCATATTCTCTTTCTTCTATCTTACTCTCCAACCTCTTCTAAACAGTTGTTTTATAGTGCAGCTACGAGGCTTTCCTCCTGTTGCACCTTTAAAAGCTTTTTACTCGCAATTTCCCTTGCAGCACTGAAGGACCTCATAAGTCTCAGCTGCTTGACCTTTGGCCTAAATTGAATATTCTATTCCATTCCTAATAGACGCACACTTTGCTAGCACCATAGTTGATATCAACGACATACTTCGGTTCACATTGGCACTGGTTACTTCTTAAGCTTTAGGATTCTCGACCCCACACCATAAAAAAGATAATAATAATAATGCAGTAAAATTATGGAGGACCTCACTCAAAAGTAGTTCATATTAACTTATTCTTGAAGCGGCCTAATCTTGCTTTCGCTGGTGTACCAGCCACTAAATATGAGTGCTTTTGATTTTGAAGCAATCTCGAGAGACAGATTCTGCAAAGGTTTTATTTAAAAGTATGGCTCAGAAATCTTTTACTGAAGTGAACTCCTTGATTCTAGCTCCTCTGATGTTCAGGCTCCCAACAGTCAGTCTTATCTTTATTTGATTTTCGCTCCTTCTATTTCCATCTATTTGATATTTACATATTTAAGATTTATTTGCAACCCTTGCTTACTCTCGTGTAGGCGATTCAACTTAATATTTATATACATTTGTGTATCTTCAGGGTCCGCCTTCCTCGTGGCTTGGCTCATTAGGACTTTTCTTCGCATTTGTGGTTGATGAAAATGGTTTCCGTGTCGAATCTAAACTTTCCCTCTCTCTCTCTCTCTCTCTCTCTCTCTCTCTCTCTCTCTCTCTCCATGCCACTGCAGATTAAAAAGACATTTAAAGAATATTATGGTTCAGATGGCTGTCGGTTCGAGGTACAAATTAAAATTCCATAGTGGAGTTCTCATATCTTATAAAGATTTCCACAGTGGAATGATAAAGATTCCACAGTGGAATTCTCATACCTTGTAAAGATTCCACAGTGGAAGTCTCATACCTTGTAAAGATTCCACAGTGGAATTCTCATACCTTGTTAAGATTCCACAGTGGAATTCTCATATCTTGTTAAGATTCCACAGTGGAATTCTCATACTATGTTAAGATTCCACGGTGGAATTCTCATATCTTGTTAAGATTCCACAGTGGAATTCTCATACTATGTTAAGATTCCACGGTGGAATTCTCATATCTTGTTAAGATTCCACAGTGGAATTCTCATATGAAGACAATATTAAATAAAAACTTTTTTAAGTTTTATCATGAAAAATATAGTTAACTCTTATGGCGATTAACACATGGATTGAAATAAAAAAAAACGTGTCATTAAATATATAATTTATTTTTTATTTGTTTTTAATAAATTATTTTTACAGTATTGTATAAATTATCCTACACTGCATAAATGTACGACATTGACCAAACGCTTTAAGGTTCAGTTTTCCCAGCGGACAATAATTATTTCCAAGGTTAAACTAAAGTAGGGTAAATGACGAGATTTCTAAGTTTGCAGTTTCGTTAATATTAAATCCCATATCCCCAACACGTGAACCATTTTCTACTGAAACCCAATTCACGTTGGCTGATAAGCAGCATCGTATCTTTGGTCATATGCATTACAGCGTCTAAGGTGAATAAAATGATTATATAAGGGCCTATATACAGTAAGAGAGTTCCGGTGGTTGAAATAAATACGCGCGTTCCTTTTGAGTATCAGTTGGGTACCCTTCATTCTGAGACGAAACCTTCTACTTCTGCTGCAGCAGCTGCAGCAGAAGGGGCGGCTTTAGCAGCAGCATCCTCCAGTCTAGCCTTCTCGATCTGGGCGAGGGCGTGGGGGGGAAGAGGGGGCGGGGTTGGAATGAAGTCGGACACGACGCGGTAGCCGTTCTCGTCGGCTACGAAGCGGAAGAGAGCGGGAGTACCGTCGGGGAAGGTGAATCTGACACGAAAGAAAAAAAATGAGAAGAATGGAATCTTAGATCAAATTTAGGCCAAAGGTCAAGCTCTGGGATCTATGAGGTCATTCAGCGCTGAAAGGAAAACTGAGAGTGAAACAATTGTTAGGAGAGGTTTGAAAGTAGGATGGAAGAAAGAGAATACGCGCGGAGATGCGGTAAAAGGAATGAAAGGGGGTTACAGATAGGGGCCTAATGAACGCAGGAGAGGACTTAAAGTAATGCTTACAGTGCATCGGGTGAGGTGAGCACTGAGGGCGCTACTTACCTACGGTGGGGATGGAAAAATGAATTGAAATGGAAGGCAAGGCTGCGGTATGTCATTCATTACAATAATAAAAAGCGAAATCACGTGACACTTACGACCAAGCTCCCTGCGATACAACGGCTCCATCGGGACCCTTGGGGACTCCTCCCTCTTCTCGTCTGATGCCGTTTCCGGCTTCGAAGTTGAACCTGTAGGCCCCAGAGGCGTCTGGGCCCTCACGGGTATCGACCAAGATGGGTATAAAGGGACGGACTGGGACAATGGGCACGGTGGGCGTTTTAGTAGCGGTGGGCGCCAGGCCTTGAGGGGCGGCGCTGATGACGCCCACGATGAAAGCGACAAGAAGTATCTATATAAAAAAAGGCTTTGGTAAGTAGTGATAATGTGGGCATTCTGATAAAAGGCATACATTTATTCGTAAATGTTTGAAATTCGTGTACGTAAGGTGTGGTGTACTGATAGAGCACGAATATTTATGTAGTGGATGTACAAAATATGTACATTAGTTACATGGTGAATGTTCAAAATAAGTGCATTGATTATATAGTGAATGTAAAAAAATATGTAAGTGGTTTATATATTGAATGTGCAAAATATGAATATGCTCATGTAGTAAATGTAAAGAATATGTACCACATTGTTTATATAGTGAATTTTGCACAATGGTTATATAGAGAATTTTATACATTGCTTGTATAGTGAGTGTAAAAAAATATGTAAATTGTTTATATATTGAAAGCGCAAAATATGTACATTGTTTATGTAATAACTGTAAAAAAAATATGTACTACATTGTTTATATAGGGAATTTTGTATACTGGTTATATAGTGAATGTAAAAAAATAATTGTTTATATATTGAATGTGCAAAATATGTACATTGTTCATGTAATGTAAAAAATATGTACTACATTGTTTATATAGTGAATTTTGTACATTGGTTATATAGTGAATGTAAAATAAAATATGTAAATTGTTTATATATTGAGTATGCAAAATATGTACTATTGGTTATGTAGTGAATGTGCAAAATATGTACTCTGTTATATTTTTTAACGTGGTACTTTTACGTGTATGATTTCAGTAGGAAGACAAAAATGTAACTTGATAAAAGAAACTGATTCAAATTGACTTTGCCGTTGCCATTATAAAAATCTATTGCAGCCATTAACTAAAATGAGCCTCTTGCAATAACTTGATTACCGAGTACATGATGAGTTGAAAATGCTGACTACACTGAATGATCGTTCGAACCTGGTTAATTTATATGCACGATCGCTCCTCATTGTCATCGTCCTCCAACATAGGCCTTTCACGTAGGTCCGTCCTACCCCCAGAGTATTTCCCCTTCCCAGAAATTGTCCCCCTCCCCCCAAAAATATTGAAAACTCCCACTTTTTTTTTCTAGCTATGATAATGAGTTGACTCATACGAGATGATTGATGTTATACATTTAAGTCAGACAAATAGTTCTTCTAGTCCACGAATGAATGTTCTGTAACTGTAGTGGAGAGACTATATATATATATATATATATATATAAATATATATATACTATATATATATATATATATATATATATATATATAATATATATTATATATATATATATATATATATATATATATATATATTATATATATATATGTATATTATATATATATATATATATATTATATATATTATATATATATATATATATAGACTGAATTAAGCACTATTAGCTGGTTTGAATTAAGGTCTACTCCAAGTTATTTAAAAGGTTTTATATTCATCTTAGGTTTCCAAGGAATACTTCCATCCTTTTGTAGGCTTAGATTTGGGACTAAGGTTTCTGGTCTCATATCCTGACGCAGCTTGGATTAGAATTTACAGGCGGAAGATATTAGTATAACGAGCAGACAGTAAATAAATGATGAATGTTTCCGCAAATACTGATGTTCGTTCAAATTTATAATTGCTTTTTAAACTCACAGTTACAACTATAAAACGCAGTTTAAAATGGGATACGTCCCGCCTCAAGAAACAATAATATTCTAGATCTACGTGTGACAAAATGTCATGATTCGTTCCGTATGGAAACAGTTCGGCTTGTCATAGTATCTCCACTCTGTTCCATTTCATCCCTGGTAACAGTGCAGTTGAACGTGCATACATACTGTAATTATTTTTTAGAGCCGTTTTCCTAAGAAGTGAAGATAGCTTCTTGCGATTCACGGTAAGAAGTATATTTTATAATTTCAAAGCTTTGTTGTAATTAATGATTGTATAAATGTATCTTGTAATTCTTGCTTATATAAATTTCTGTCCAGTCTTGCTATGATACATTGTTATATATTTATGTAATACATGACAGACTGTTGTCCTAGATCACGTGGGTTTTTAAGAAGTTTATACCTAACTGGCGTGTCTCTTATTTCTCATATCTCTTTAACAATTGATCCCTGATCCCCTTTATCTGCCGATAGCAACCAGTTTCGCTGAACGGCAGAAACACCAATATGCAGTAAATCTGCCTCGCTGTTGAACTTCTCAGTTCCAGAGGTGCTTTGTTCCTCACACCGTTGGACTGTGGGACAGCCTCCCTAAGGATTATTTTTTTTTTATCTTTTATTATCCCAAAGAAATTCGTGCAGGTGGAACTTCAGAGTTCAGGCGAAGGTGCAACACATTACTACTCTAATACTATTCTCCTTGTATTTTAATACATTTTTTTATTGATTTGTTAATTTCTTATATATGTTTTTTCTTTTTTAATAAGTGAACTCTCTCCTTTCTGTATTTCCTTTCACCTCCTCTTACTACTTTCTAATGAACAACATATCCATAGAAGCTTGAATTTCAATTTGATGTCCCCTGTAGGCTTGTTCCATATAAATATGTTCCATCTTTTCAATAATAATAATAATTCCTTTTATCTCAAATACACATACACCTCGTAAGGGTTTGTTAAACCTACACCATTTCATCTTCGAAACAGTCACCATTTTGCTGAGCGAATCTTCCACAGTCATTCATATTTGCAAAGGTCGTCTCCAGTGGTCTGGAAAATGAATCGGTAGTTTGATTAATGCGTCTGGCGTTAATTTTTCATCGTTTTAATCAGCAAGCACAGTCAAGGTTGTAATAAATGGCATTAGATTACGCAATACGTCCTTCCCAAAGGTAGCAAGAGCAGTGCTTCTATTGCATCATGCTCTCTCTTCATTTTATTGGAGAGTTTTTACCTTGAATATATTCGCGCCTTAATGAAATATCCAACTAAAACATTTACCGGTTAAGTAATGTTTTCCGTTGTAGTTTCTGTAAGAGAACTATTTCGCCGGCTTTGTCCGTCCGTCCGCCCTTTATTCTGTCCGCCCTCAGATCTAAAAAAAAAACTACAGGGGCTAGAGGGCTGCAAATTGGTATGTTGATCATCCACCCTCCAATCATCAAACGTACCAAATTGCAACCCTCTACCTTTAGTAGTTTTGATTTTTATTCAAGGTTACATTTTGCCATGGTAGCTCTTCCAAGAGGCGTGGGACGCACCCTCACTCTACCTCATTAGAGAAGCAACTGAGGCGCTACCGGTCGTAGCTGATGGTTTTATACAGCGTTATACGTTGTACGGAAAACTCGATTGCGCAGAAGAAACTTCGGGTCAGTTTGTAGTTAAAGTATAACCTCTAATTCATCAGCTGAAAGTCGATGAATTAGTATCGTTCACAAAGTTATACATCTGCAAGGAAATGGGGATTCTTATCCATCCACTAGAGATATGTATGAAACGTATAATTTGGATTCATTACAATCTACCATTAGGGCATCTCACGCGATGTACTGTAAGCATTGCCTAAGTTCTTTGCAGGGTCCCTTCGGCCCCAAGCTGCAACCCCGTTCATTCATTTTACTGCACCTCTGTTCATATGCTCTTCCTTCCATCTTGCTCTCCACCCTCTCCTAACAGTTGTTTCATATTGCAGTTGGTTTGAGGTTTTCCGCCTGTTACATCTTTCAGACCTCCTTTACTCTTCAAGTTTTCATTTAGTGCTGAATGATTTTATAGGTCCCAGCGTTTGGGCTTTTGCCTGGATTTTATATTCCTTTTCTATTCACTTTTCGAGGGAAAGTGCATACTATCGAAATACAAAATAGGTCATGTGTGATTTTCTTTCGTATTTTATGTAAGGAGTTGAACGTGGTTAAAATTTCCTTGCACAGAGCAAATATTCCATTACGATAAGATAACAAGTTGTAATTATTGCTACAACACGTTCGTCTTTATCCTTGGTATTTGTACCCTTTATGCTTTCTTTTATTTTGGTACCTCTCAGTGAACTGTAATCTAATAGAAGAAGAAGCTACCTTACTAAAATTATAGTAACTTGGCAGACATTATCTTTTGCTGAAATGCTCCGTCAGGAGAGAGAGAGAGAGAGAGCGCGCCTTGGGAGTGAGGTGGGTTTTGGATTTGTTGGGTGAGGGGGGGCGTAGCTCCTAAACTTGCAGTAGGAGGTGTCATGCTCGAAGGTTGGAGGTAACGTGAGGCCTAGTTGACAAGGGGTAGGAGGAGGAGAAGGAGGAGTAGGTGGAGGTAGACATGATTGACGGATGACGAGCAGTATGAAGGATAATACTTCGTATATAAGCCCACCCAGTGTCGATTTTCATCATTCAGTTTCATCTGATCTATCTTAGCGTCATGTTCTCGGTAAGTGGATGGAAATTATTATTATTATTATTATTATTATTATTATTATTATTATTATTATTACTAATATTCAGAAGATAAACCAACTCTTCATATGCTACAGTCCCACAGGGGCCATTGACTTGAAATTCAAGCTTCCAAGGAATATTATGGTGTTCAGTTGAAAGAGAAGATAATAAGGGATTCACAAAAAGGAGGTCAATTATCAGAAACAAAAATTACATTTATAGATAAATAGATAACAAAAATATTAATAAATTTGTAAAATACTAGGTGAATTAGTATTTTAGGGTAGTAGGGCATTGCACAACATCCTCTGAGAAACTATTCCACTGATTTCAGTTGCCAGTGAATTTATTTAAAGAGTCCATAGACTAATACCTATTATAACAATGTTGGTGAGTGCGCCATATGTAATTATGTGACTAAGAGAATTGTTCACATTATACATAAGCACAAATGCGTATCATTCCTTTATAATAATTACAATGCAGACTAATTGCTTGTTCTTACTGTGTATTAATTACAGTGCTGAACAATTGCATGTTCTTCCTCTGTATTAATTACAATACAGGATGTTACAAACCTCTGGGGTTCTAGTACAGGTTCTTAGGTACTTTATTTTGCTAGGATCGTAGACAGTATATGCAACCCATGTTCAAGGAAAGCAGGCACAAAAACACTCCAGAAAAACTTAACAGTATTTATTACAAAACAGAAATAATTTAAATCAGCCTTGCGGGTTCAAGTAAAATACACACAACAATACAGCTTAAAGCAAGAGGACTAAATACCAGGTCCTCAACGAGCCACAAGGCATCCTAAAGCTAATCATCTAGCCCTAACAGAAATTCAGAGGAGGAGAACAAATACTTCATAAATCAGTGAGGATCCAAATATAAGCCGGCCAAAACTATCCTAAATAACAAAAGACTGAAGGAAGTGGAAGATATCAAAACAGGGAAAACCTTAAATTTACCTACCTAGCCATATAACTAAAGATATGGAAATATTATCCACCAATAAGCAATAAACAATAATGCAACAATAAGCTTATAATATAAAAAGTAAAAAACTATGAAACAAGTATATGTATTATATATAATATATGTACTGCACGTACACTGACAGTTCTAATCCTTACGTCGGGGATGAACAACTGAAGACGGGTCGAACTAGGAGTCCATAGCAAGCACCCAAACTGCTACTAAAGGGATGGACACGATCGCCAGGACAAAAGGGGTATAAGGCTCCTCGAAGGAAATAACAGCTATACTGCCTTACCTGGCGATTGCCTCCCTACGTATCTCCTTACGAGCCAGCGCTCACACACATCCCCGAAGAAATGCAGAAGGACGAAGGCAGAAGTGGCAGGTGAATCCGTAATCAGTACCGGGATCCAGCGACGGTACCAATATCCCGTGGGCTCCTCGGACGGGAATAAGGGGTAATACGAGAAGTCGCAAATAGCATACGCTTCTGCGAAACCCCGTAAAGCGGACACTATGGTCGCAAGCGAACGAAGAGCCGTGATCTACAGCACCAGAGTCGCAGGTGACTAAGGCACCTACGAACGGTCGTGAGGAAAGATTCCAACAGCGCCGTTTCCAAAATAAACTGCCAAAAGGTCGTCCTCCAATAATCCACAAAAGCTGCTCAAGGGGATGGTCTGACAAGGAGCGTTCCAAAGCCCGAACTTCCGCGGGCAGACCATCAACGTTCACAGTACAGCTACGAACCATCCACCGTAACTCAAAAACAAATCACAAAACAATCGTTAGAACGATAGTTCACAGAAATAAACAAGGGAGGAGGAGGCGCTCAATAACACAAACTCTTACATAAACTAACAAGCATTTGGCTGCTTAAGCAAAAGAAACTTAAAAGTAAACAAGGCTGATTTAAACTTGATAAATAAAAACAAAAAACTACGTTAATTTAATACCTTCCTCCCCCAAAACAAAAAAAATTATTCACATAGAATACATTTTTTTTTTAAACCTAAGCAAAAATGCTGAAAAGGAATTAACTTAAAACATTTCAAAGTTATCAATACACATGTAAAAAAAAAAAAAAAAGGACAAAGTAACTATTCCAAATCTCTGGAAATAGATACTAAGCAAAATAATAACATAATATACAGAATAACCATAGTCACAAAGTAAACTTACCAAAATAGGCAACAGGGAACCTCAGATTAGACTGTCCCCACAGTTCCATAAGCATACAGCTAGAAACCCTCCTATCATCTAACTGGGAGGGAGAGTCTACAAAGGCTAAGAAATACTAACTACCCAAAATCCTAAAGTAGTTCAGGTATGACAAACTAAGCTAAAGCTGAATACTCATACACACAACCTCTTGCACCACACACTTACCAAAAGTTTTTTATACAACCCGAGGAAAAAAAACAAAACGAGAAGGGCGAGGGGAGCTGAGGAAAAACTCACGACTACATCCGAGAGAGAGCATCAGGAATACGGTTATCAGAACCTTTAATATGCTTTATCACCAGCGTGAACTCCTGTAACTGCAGGGCCCAACGCAAAATCCTCTGATTAGAACCCTTCATTCGTTCAATGAAGACGAGGGGATTATGGTCGGTCCAAATCTCTATGGGATAAGAAAAATTTGTTACATAGGGCTTAAAGTGGAGTAACGTACGAACCAGGGCCAAGGCCTCCTTTTCGATAGTAGAGTATTTTCTCTCAGCCGCTAAAAGTTTCTTACTAAAATAAGATATGGGACGAACTTCTCCAGCCTCATCTCTCTGAAAGAGGACTCCTCCAATTCCAACGTCACTAGCGTCAACAGCAATAATAAATGGTTTCTGAAATTAGGAGACATTAGAATAGGATTGGACACCAACATCAAACCTAAGCTTTATGAAAGACTCTTCACACTGAGGTGACCACTCAAAATTTACAACCTTTTTCCAATAGTTTAGTAAGCGGCTGAGCAATGTCTGAGAAGTTCCGGACAAACCTACGATAATACCCCAACATACCCACGGACTCTCCGGACCTCTCTGACATTGCACGGCCTCTTCAAATTTACAATGGCCTCTATATTAGCTTTGTTTGGGGGCTACTGAACCCAAACCCACTTCATCCCAGGCCCAAATAGCATACTCTAGCCTTACCAAACTCACATTTACCAAGGTTCACAACAAGACGGCAGCTCTCAGGGCTTC
>NC_087212.1:3582200-3617039 GCF_015104395.2 Macrobrachium nipponense
GTGCGCTTGAATGGAAGAAGAAGAAGAAGTATGGAATCTGTCGAGATCTGGACGCACAGTATGATGACATAATGTTCCCCACAAGCAGGAAAGAAGGAGTAGAAATGGCAATTGGCAACTGCCGTAGCCTAGAGCAGCTTAAGAAATTTACATTTAATACGAAGCCAAGTAAGTCAGCAGTGCTAGTAATAGATAAAAAAGCAAAGAAATCAGATGTACACATAAAAACAGAACTTAAAAATGGCCCAATTAGTAGCGTGAAAGAATATAAGTACTTAGGAGAATGGTACACACTGAATGGTTCAAAGGAAGCAAGTATTAAAACGAGAAATCAAAAGGTTGAGTACCTACTAAGAGAAATCAGAAGATATGGGGATGTTAACAAAGTAGGAAACATGGCACTAGAAGTAAGGAAAAAGATCTATGAAACAGTAGTTGTACCAACCTTATTTGCCAACATAGAAACGTGGAGTAACGTAACGGAAAATGAATTAAACGCGCATGAGAAAATGCAATATAGGATCCTCCGAGGAATGTATGAACAACCTAAGGGCACGCCGTATTGGGGAATTATAGCCGAGTCCGGCATATGGCCAGTAGCCAACAGAATTGAGTATAAGAAGTTAATGCTTTTCCACAACATAATAAATTCGGAGGAGAAAAGATTAGTAAAAGAAATAGTTGAAGATCAGTTAAGAGCCCCATATGGGCAATGTTGGACAAAAAGTGTGGTGAACATATGCACCAAATATGATATAGAAATTAATGGACTAAGAGAATATCCCAAAGCAGCACTGAAAAAGGAAATAAAGAAAAAAATTAATCAAGATATCCAAGTGACTTTGAGAGAAAAGAGAAAAGAAATGAAGAAGCTGAGATTCATAGACGACTTCGAGGAAAACAAGTACATAAGGCAACTGGAAACAAAGGATGCCTGTATCATTATGAAAGCCAGACTAAATATGTTGAACTTAAAGGCTAACTTCCGGGGTAAATTTAATAACGAGGTCTGTGAAATATGTAGAGTGGAGGAGGACACTACTGAACATTTATTCACGTGTAAATTATTACAAAAAGCAGATAAGGATATAAATTTAGGGACACTGTTATCCCCTAACAGAAAACTGGGAGAATATATAAGGATAGCCCTTAAAATTAAGAATGTTCTTAACCTGAAAAGCGATGGATGTCAAAGCTAAGTAACACGGCTCTGCCTCACTTATAAAGAAGAAGAAATGAAAGGGAGTTTGGGTAAAAGTAAATAAAGCTTTGCACCTCATAGTGTAGTGTGCCCACAACTGTGTTTGTGGAGTGAGCGCCTAGGAACCAGGAACCAGGAACCACAGTATCAAGTGCGCGCTTTCTTTGGAAGAGTAAATTTATAACGGACGTGTACTATATCTGGTTACAGTGACTGAGCGATTGATGATATATTACCGTAGAACTCGAGCCATCGGATGTATATATATATATATATATATATATATATATATATATATATATATATATATAGATATATATATATATATATATATATAATATATATATATATATATATATATATATATATATATATATATATATATATACGCATACTATGTGTTGGAACCAAGGTTCGTTTTCTCCTAAATATTTTAATTTAAAAAAAAACAAAGTGCGTAGTTCTGTAGATATTTTTAATCAGAAGAAAACGAAAGTATCCGTTTTCTTTTTTGTAAATTTTTTGTAAATTTAAAAACGCCAAAGTATCTGTTATATATAATATATATATATATATATATATATATATATATATATATATATATTATAATATACTTATACATATATGTATTTCACAGTCGTACGCTTGGTAAATGGAATGTGAAAAAAATCGGACACATGGAGAACTAAAATAAAATTACTACTGTATATAACCAAAGGATATATACATGTAGTTGTAAAATAATCATACGTTATAATCAAAAGCAAAATATGGCCACGTCAGACGCAGCAAATATTTGCGAATTCCGCGTACTATTGTCCATTGCATCGTTGTTACAGATCCGTGCAAGATATAGGCTATACGAAGGTTACTGTACGTATATATTTTTGGCGCATGTGCACCAGTGTATAGTCGACTTGGTCGGCTCCAGACGGTATAAATATTGGGCTGATGATCGGCCAGTAGACACAGCCTTTCCAACGCCCACACGCGAAGGATCGAGGGAGTGTCTCCTAAGGATATATATAGCTTTCTTGTAAGTGTATATAGGTGAGTGGGAAGTATCAAGTTAGAACTATGCTATAGATCCTTATTGATATATATATACATAACATACATAATGAAGTATATATTGCATTATACGCACGTAGACACACTCACTATATAATATATATTAATACATTACACACACATATAATATATAGTAATATATTATACACACACATATATACATATACACAAACACACACTACCATTAGGTATATTAATATATTATACACACATATTCATATACACAAACACACACTACCTTTAGATATATTAATATATTATACACAAATACACACACTACCTTTAGGTATATTAATATTGTACACACATATATATACATATACACACTCACACACTATACTTCTAATACATATTACCAGTTTTTCCCAGTTCTGTTTGATGTGTTACGTCAACGTATATCGTATAGCTTCTCATTAGTGCTTAAATTACGTGACGTGAAAGTTGCCTTGTATGGGGTCATATGATTCATTTTGGCTAACTCCTTTAATTAATGTGTATTTCTGGTTGTGAATTCTTTTATGTAAGATCGGTTTTGTAGAGCTATATCGACCTTGAACGTCTAAGCTGGCGTAATATAATTTTCCCTTTTATGTGATCATTAATGTGTTAAACTTTCCAAAATACTTTTATTGTGCACATCAACGTAATTCAATGAAGATATGAAATTCACCAAGCTTTTGAAATTCACCAAGTTTAAAAACGACTGGATCACTATCTTACTTAGAAATCACCTGTAAAAATGTACAGTAACAGCTAAAAGTATTGCAACTTGATAACCTCAATCAAGGAAGTTTTGCACTCTTGGATTTTATAGTAAAATGATCAAGAAACGCATTGACGAAATTCAATGAAGCCTGACAGATATATTCATTTTGTAACCATCTCGTGACAATTAACCTAAAGATAAAATTCATTGTAGAAGAGTTGTTGCCTTGGAAACCATCTTACTCATTGTAACGTATTTGGACCATTATTGGCTGAATCGCTTTAGATGTACGATGACCTTGTCACATTAATAATGTATTAATGATAATTTCTTTAAATATTTCCGTGTATCAGGATTACAAATAAGCGATTTTTTTTGTCACTTATCTGCACATGACTTTTTTTTTAGAGAAATATTTTGTTGAATTTGTGTAACTTATATGCGCATGACTTTATATTCACAAATATAGTTTAATATCCAATTCACCATACCTCAAGAATAAACTTAAATCCAAGGGTAATTATAAACATAATATATATATATATATATATATATGTATATATATATATATATATATATATATATATATATATAGATATATATATATATATATATATATATATATATATATATATATATATATATATATATATATATACATACATATCTACAGTAAAGGGTCCGAACAGGACTGAAGTACTTGGCTATCTCGCTTTTTCATTTTTTCCTTCGTGGCAAAAAACCTTTATTTATATACATACACATATATTTAATATTTATGTGTGTATAAGCTAATAGTTTTACGAATTAAATAGTAATTAGAAACACAATAGTTAAAAGTCTTAACATTTTCCCCCACTTCTCAGACGCCACTCGAGATGAAGTTCCTCCTGACCCTAATCGCCTTGTCCTTCTTGACAATCGGAACCACCGCCATGCCCTTCTTACTCACCAGTATAAACTGGGGAGGAGGATTTGGAAGGCCAAACAGCGACGGTGGTTCTTCGAGCGTCGGTAACCGAGTCGTGCCGGATCCCTACGCATTCGTCTCATTTCCCGATATAAATCCCGTGTTTCCCGCTGAGCCCCTCTTCGTCTAAGTCACCTGGGAATCTCGGGATAGTTGATAGTACAAATCTCCGCTTGGTAGTCCTAGTCTCGCTATTCCATACGACTTTGGCAAGTCTTCAGTGTCGTCTCTTGACGGGTTAAGAGGACCGTGATAGCGCTCTGGGTTCTAATACCGTATACCATCAGGATTCGTTGCTTCGAAGCGTCTATGTGTGTTGCTTCGTTCGCTTGTGAAACAGCGAAGCACCCATTGTGAAGCAGCCAAGCACCCATTATGAAACCGTGAAGCACCCATTGTGAAACAGCAAAGCACCCATTATGAAACAGCAAAGCTCCCATTGTGAAACAACAAAGCACCCATTATGAAACAGCGAAGCATCCACTTATAAGCCGTGACCAGCGTCCCAAGTTTGAAAGTTTCTCAATTATCTTGTTCGTGTCCTCATGAAGCAGTCGAGGAAACCCGTAACCAAGGCTCCATGATTGCTTGCGTGTCTTCGTATAGTCGAAAGCACTTTTCGTCTTGCTGTGTTGATTGTGTGTGGTGATGAGGTGGCGTAGCAAGCCTACAAATAGACACAGTACTACACAGCTGCGCGCGCATAACCTTGAACGAGAAAACCACTGATGAGCAAGAAGCCAAGAGCTCAGCTAGGCTGTTTGGAAATGAAGAACTCGCTTGATGGAAGTCTCCATAACAGCCTTTTGAGTTTTTCTAATTGAGAGTTCGTTTATCCATGAAAATATCATAATAATAGTGATAATAAAGTCAGTATATTGTATGGAAGTTAAATGCGATAAATTCCACCTTTTCATGAGTAGTGCCTATATTTCTTAACTTTTCTTTTTCAGTTATGTAACTTTTTATATCATATTTTTTATAATGAAGAACATGTTGCAAAAATATGATTTAAAAAATAATAAAATTTTACGATATTGTTAAATTGTTATTTTCCTTAAAAACGTGCGAGAGAGAGAGAGAGAGAGAGAGAGAGAGAGAGAGAGAGAGAGAGAGAGAGAGAGAGAGAGAGAGTGAGTTTTGAAGTTTTAAAGATGACTAGATTTTTGTTTTATATTAAAAACATTTTTTATTTAATTGATACTTACCTTTTACTGAAATAATAGATAGTTTTGTTTCTTGAGTTTTTCTGAATTATTATTTAGCTACTTGAATTTTTCGAATTATATAGTTACTTGAGTGTTTTGGAATTATATAGATATATACTTGAGTTTTTCTGAATTATATAGATACTTGAGTTTTTTGGAATGATATTGATATAGATTCTTGAGTTTTCTGAATTATATAGTTACTTGAGTTTTCCTGAATTATTTACATTAGTTTTTCTGAGTTATATAGATACAATTGACTTTTCTGAATTATATAGATACTTGAGTTGTTAACAATTATATATATATTCTTGATTTTTCCCTCCTTCACTCTTTTCAATTAGAGTATCTCGTGAGAGAAGGTAGTAAAGCTGTATGTTATGGTCACAGATTCATTCTTAATCACCTCTAATACAGATTTTAAAACATGGTTTTAGTTCAGTGCCTTCAAGTTATTACTACTTAGTAAATTGGTCTTGCGATGTGCGTTAAGTTTCAGCATTATTGATTTGGTAACTAGAAAAAGAGAGAGAGAGAGGGAGGTTGAAATCTGATACCCAGAGGAGGTTGGGCATTGCTGTCATTGGACCCCAGTTTGTTCACATGCTAGCTGTACACACCACTGAAGGCAGGATTCAGAGAACTAGTATTTGTAGCGTCCATTAGTCCCTTATAGTTCCATCCACTTTTTAGTTTATAGTAAAAGAAAACTAATGAGATGGCTTTGTCTATCTGTCTGCCCTCAGATCTAAAAAAAACTGCTAAGGCTAGAGGGCTGCAAATTTGTATGTTGATCATCCACCCTCTAATCACCAGACATACCAAATTGCAGTAGTTTTGATTTTATTTTAGGTTAAAGTTAGCCATAATCGTGCGTCTGGTAACGATGTAGGACGGGCCACACCCAGCGCTTCGCCTTTGACCTAAAATTATATGTTCAATTCCATTCCTATACGACCAAAGAGAGGCAAGGAGAAGAAGAAGCAGGAGTTGTATCTGATATTAACAAGAAGAAACATCACAGTGGACGCAAGAAATACGTCCCCCAGAAGTATATATTCTGCGCAGGTCCCTCATGACACCTACGGGCTGTTCTAGGAGCAAGATCCCGTGCTGGCATAAGCTTAATCTCAAACAACAACAACAACTCGTGGTTGTCTTGTCAGTGACAGTAATGTCGACAGGCATGCGCCATATCCGCTTCAGAGGAGCATTTAAAACAGGATGTTAAAAAAAAACCCTGTGATGTGCAATGCTTGTGTTACAAAACAACACTGTGATGTACCCCATGTATATTTAGTTAGATTAGATTAGATTATAAAATTTTTGGCTTACAACTGTGAAGGTATAATAAAGACTATTTTCATCGTTTCAGACCAGTTAAATGAAAGAAACATATAGTCCTCCACGCTGCTGTTTATTTAAAAGTCAAGACCATTGCAATGTTAGCAAATGCATCGTAAAAGATACCATTTACGAAAACAGGAAGGCTCTTTAAACTAGCTAAAACACAACACACTTGTTAGAACGACTAGAACTTGTCCAAAGTTTTATCTTATAAAGTGGCCACTAAACTTAATCCATGTCCACTTGATTAGTAGAAACATGAAGGATAGCAAGGACAAGGTTATACTTTCGTTGGTATGTCAGTGACCTTCCGTTGGGAATGAGCAATCGATGACATGCAGTGATGTCACCATAATACGTCGCACCCATAGATATATGGCCGCGTCCATGATGTGTATTGCAATATTTTTGCGGTGTTTAAAGGTCTCTGTCCCTCATTATATATATATATATATAAATATATATATATATATATATATATATATATATATATATATATATATATATTGTTTTCGGATACCGGAGTTTCTATATTCCACCATTCTTGGCATATCCACGTACTGCACTTTCACCTCCCGAGTAACTCATATGACCCTCTGACTTTGGTAACTCCCCGGTGCCTTCCTTAGCGCCAATTTTTGGTAATATTCTGCCCAGCTGGTTCTTAATTCTTGTTACCTCATCTTTCATGGATTCTACGAGTTCATCCGGACTTGATGTGAATTCAGTAACCGAGGCCATCTCTTTGGTTTCGAATATAATTCCGTAGGCATACTACCAACGTTGTCTTGCAGTACATACAGACACATACACGCACTAACGCTTCAATTCTTGCCCTGTCAAAGTAGATATTTGTCATTTCCTGTTTACACATTTTCTGATAATCTTTTTCTTGTCTCTCACTGACACCCTATACTGGGATAGATCTTTTAGATACTCTTCCAAATTTTCTGTCGAGATCCCATGAATTACCCGTCTTATAATTTCAAATGAATGGACGACTGGGAAATTTCGTACATTGTTAGAGTATATACACTCCATGCCTCCCACCCCAGTCTAGCAGAAACTCGTCTTCCTGGATATCAGTCTTTTTATTTCATCTACTCTTACTCCCTCTTGCTTAGAATATACCTCTACCACTCCTCCCTGCTAGGTCAGTACAGATTACTTCCCTGACGTAGATACTACTAAGTCTAGGATTATTAAACTGTATTGTAATAAATCAAGGAAGTGTCAAGGTATGTGAAACCTTTTTGAAGAGTGAATATCCCTCTTGTTAGGTCACTGCCAGACACTGGTATTACCCTGTAGGATGCTGAAATTAAAATCTACATTCTCGCGGCTCTGTTCGGTTTGGAAATGATCAAATGACTGGAGAAGGGCTTACCCAACTTATCCCTAAGACTCGGTGAAAACCAGTAGGCTCTACCCCTTCAATTCTATAGGCTCTAAGGGGAAAGCAATATATATGTATATATATATATATAATATATATATATATATATATATATATATATATATATATATATACATATCTATATATATAATAATATATATATAGATATATATATATATATATATATATATATATATATATATATAAGTAGTCTAACCCATAGATATAGGTCTAACCTCCATCCAGGAAGCATTCGTTCTAGCAGAGATAAATTTCAATTAGGTACAAGAAAAGTTTGAATTGAGATGAAACACAATTTGTGAAAAAGGACAAGATAATAAGCAGACCTTAACGTATTATATTTTAGTGCTTTCTCGCGCTATTTATAGGCCTAGAAACTTCAGTATTGTAAACAGTGTTCATTTTATGAATGGATCTATTTTTGGATATCCGCGTATGCGAGAAACGAAGCAGAACACGCCTTAATTATATATGCCATCTTGTTTGAGGCTACACCAACCAAGCCGTAAAGAATTTTTTTTGTTTTTAAATATTTCCTAGTTTGTTTCCTGGGGTCTGGAGTTTAACTCTTTAGCACTGCACGCCGTATATGCACGTGCATTTAACACCGCAGACAAGGTCTCATTTATAGCTGAAACATTTACATTTTTTTTCCCTTCCTGGAAGGAAACTACTTTGTAACTCTTTGTTACTCTTCCGTGGGGTGTAATGGATGGGTAGGGGGTTGGGGGGAGGTTGGACCTGGTAACTAAGAGGTTTAAAGGATAGTCAGCGACAAGAGCTTTTAAAAGTTCTGTGCTTGCTGATGCAATACTGGACGATCTATTTTAAACACGTTTCCTGTTCACCACTCAAATAAACGTCTTGCAGACCATGTCCTGACTGAGTCGATCTGCTTTGGTCTTGTTTATAGGCTTGAAGACCAGCAACATTGCTTTAATGAATTATTCGCAAAAGGGAACAAAGCTTTATTATTATACTGAAAAAAATGTAGGGAAACGCTGGACGCACAACACCACAAGAAGAAATACAATCATAGGAAATACGAACGTTGAGGCCTACTAAAGATTTACCTTTTCAAAGTCGAGCTACGTGTGACGAAGGATGAATAATATTTTATGTTTAAATAGAAACAAATGGAAAGTACCTACACCTAAAAGAAGTCACCTTGCTAGACGCCGGTGATCAGAATCGGCTCCAAGGCGTTGATATAAATATTACTTCTTGGAGAGCGAGCAGCGTAGCGTATGTATTTAGTGAATTGATGCCGAAATCCGCTAGCGTTAATTCCACCCTAGGCTGGTTTAGGAAACCCCGAAAAACCCACACCGCTCTTTTAGCAAGATGTGGATGGTTTAACTGTAAAAGGAAGAGGATATACAAATTCACCCTGCCGTAAAGGACAAGCTCTTAAAAACTTTTAAATCATTGTAAGGGCGCCGTTCAGCAAGATAGTTTTTTTATACTGGATTATGAAAAGACGAGAGAGAGATGGGGTAGTAGTAGTAGTAGTATTAGTAGTAGTAGTAGTAGTAGTAGTAGTAGTAGTAGTAGTAGTACCTGGATCAAAACGGAAGAAAGGTAATAGGAGAGATATGGAATGAAAGCAAGAAAGAACAGTACAAACATGACATGGAAGCAATAGTGAAAAGATTAGGACAGCAGATGAAATGCCATATATCTTTAAGAGAACATATGCATGGAGTGTATGACCAAACAGAGACAGAGATTAGACCCATGGAAGCCAAATCCATAACAAGAAAAGATGTAAAAAATCAACTTGAGAAATGAAGACAAAAAAAGCACCAGGACCAGATGGAATGAAGCCAGTACTGTTCAAATTACTCTTACAAAAGTAACAACCTCCAAAAAGAATTGGCAGAATGTTTAAATGAAATACTGAAGGGCAGGAAAACGCAGAAAAGCTGGTTTAAGTCAAAAACAACACTCAGCCCAAAAAACAAAAAAAAAACCCCACAGTCAAAGATCTAAGGCCAATTGCTCTAACAAATGCATCATATAAAATCTTCATGGGGAATCCTTGAGAACCAAAATAGAAAAACATATTAGAAATATAGGAAAATGAATGAACTGCAATCCGGCTTTACCGCACAAAGGAGAGGAATCGATAATTTATATATCTTACAATACTGCATACAAGAAACTTACAGAAGAAAGGACCCATTATTTGTAGTATCAATAGACTTCCAAAAAGCATTTGACTCAGTTAATAGGAAAAAGCTCATTGAGGTCATGATGAAATACAGACTACATGCGGAAGTAATAAATACAGTTGCAAAGATATATACAAATGATGTAACAAGCCTATGCCTTAACAATATAGAACAAAAAGAACTAAATGTAACTAATGGAATAAGACAGGGATGCAATGGCTCAACCATATTCTTTCTATTAATAACGTACCTGATAATAGAAAAATTAGAAAATACAACAGAAGGTTTCAGAAATGAAGTAATAAGGATAGTGGCACTACTATATGCAGACGACGGGTTAATACTAGGGCACACACTAGAAGAAATAACAAAATCAATAAAAACCCTTATGGAAATCGCGGGTGAATGTGGCCTAAACATAAACAAGGACAAGAGTAACATACTAATATATAACGACTGGTACAGTATCGATGATGTGGAGAATATGGAGCACATAGAAGGAATAAAAATAGTTAAGAATATTAAATACCTAGGAGTAACAATCAACAACATGAAAGACTGCTTCAGAGAACAAATAAAAAGGGCCCAAATTAAAGCAAAGCAGATGGCAAATATGGCTAATGCAGTCATCAATAAAAGCTGTAGCAGGGTAAAAATAGGAAAATTGTA
This sequence comes from Macrobrachium nipponense, assembly GCF_015104395.2. NCBI lineage: Eukaryota > Metazoa > Arthropoda > Malacostraca > Decapoda > Palaemonidae > Macrobrachium > Macrobrachium nipponense. Next base: position 3,592,964 of record NC_087212.1, read on the forward strand.
CTGGAAAGGACTAGCGAATGCCTTCATTCATGTATGCAATGGAAGTCATGAAACTTGACAGGAAAACAATAAATGAATTGCAGAAGATAGATAATAAAGTATACAGAGCAATATTGAAAGCGCCAAGTTACACAGCAAGTTGTGCGTTAAGATCTGAAATAGGGGCCTCTTCCTGCCAATCTAGAGATATGAAGAATAAACTTTTCTACCTGAAACATACACTGAAGAATGGTGGAAATAGGCTCCTATATGAGATAACAATGGATCAGTATGAAAACAAAAAAAAACCCCTGGATAATGCAAGTAAAAGAGTATATGAAAGAACTAAATATAAACTTAAGTAAAATTGAAGCAGTTAAAGACAAACAGTTAAGAGAAATAATAAACAATTGGGACAGAAAAATATGGCAGAAAGAAATGAATGAAAAGTCAACATTAAGAATCTACAGAAAAAATATATAAAGAAAACATAAGAGAAGAAATCTGGTATGATAACACGAAAAACAATGCTGATCAGTAGGGCCAGACTAGGTATACTAGGATTAAATGATAGAAATAGGATAAAAGGAGAAGATACAAAATGTTTATACTGTGAGGAACAAAATGAAAATTTAGAACATTTCTTACTTTACTGTCCAGCATACAATGAAATTAGAAATAGATATAGCTTTATGCAGCAACCATATCAAGAAAATAAAGAGGAATTAGTAGCAAATATAATCTTATTGGTAGTACTAATGAGGGAGGAAGTGGAGAATCGGAAAGATTTTATAAAAGAAATGTGGTATTTCAGAGAGAAGAAGCTCAAGCAAACACAAACAAAGGAGGAATAAAAGAAGCAAGGGAGCCGTTTCAAAGGCATATCCCACCCACTACTACTACTACTACTTGAGTTTTTAGCTAAGTTTTATATATGCGTTCCTCATTTGGTCCACTTGGTGGGCTCCTTTCGTACATTCTTCCTTAACATAAATGTTCAAAAAGATAAGTTTTGAATGTATTCTGAAATATCTACATTTTCGCAGAGTTTTATCCCTCTTGCGTCTTTATTTCTTCAATCCATATTTTTCTACATATTCCTACTAATAGACTATTTCAGCTTTCGGTGGTAAGAAGTATTGTATTTATTTATTTTGTTTTTTCTTCATCGCCTTGTACTTCCAAACACTTGTTTTATATTCATATATTTGCCTTAATAGATAGTAGCCAGTGAAATGCATCGGGAGGATTATTCATTATCATTACTAAGGATGTTTTATCTATTTAATATTCTTTCAGTATTGATCGATAAACGAAATATATGACAATCACTCGTTTCGAAAAGTATAATCGTTCGTAACTCGTTTTCCTAATTTATAAAACAAATTTGCACCATTAGCGAAGTGTTTATGTTACTGTCTAGTTTGCTAATACCGGACTGAATTGTGATCAAGTGCTTTCCTTATTTTTTTAATGGAATTTTTTGCAATTTTCTCAAATTATATTCGTCCTCCCAAATTCGAATAAACCTCCTGTATCGTTTTCTATGTTGCCGTCCTCGCGGGAACCCTTGAAATCCGTAGTCTATCTCGACATTGGTAATTTGACCATGGCCATCCCGTGTGGTTGGAAAGCATGGCATCCTAAGAAAATAAATTAATAAAATAAAACCTTTAATGGTAAAATTACATTAAATGGGGTTGTAATTTTTTATGTCAATGGACTCTGCAAAAAAATAAAAAGACGTTTCTATAATATTAAATAATAACACTGTCCCGACATTCTGTATATTAAACTTATATTAGTAGACATTTTTTATGCACGTACACCCCAAAACTATAGCGCTTAATCTCCATCTTAATAGGCCTATTGTTAAAGTGCTCTACTCGTCACTGGACAACAAAAGAATAAAAAGACAACGTTTCTATTATATTAAACATATTAACACTGTTCCCGACATTCTGTCTAGCAAATATGTGTATCAGAAGATATATTCCATGCAGGTACACCCCAAAACTCTCACTTAAGACATATCTTAATCTCAATAGGCTTATTGTTAAGCAACTCGTCAGAAGAATAAAAAGACATCGTTTTTGTAATATTAAACATAACGCTGTTCCCGATAGTTTGTATATTACATCTGTATATCAGAAGACACTTTCCATGCAGGTACTCCCCAAAACTATCACTTGAGACATGTCTTAATCTCAGTAGGCCTATTGTTTGAGCAACTCACCAGAAGAATAAAAATTCAACGTTTTTATATTATTAAAGAATGATAACACGTCTCACGATATTCTGTATATCAAATCTGTATATCAGAAGACCCTTTCCATGCAGGTACACCCCAAAACTAATTAATCTCAGTAGGCCTATTGTTAAAAACACTCGTAAACGGGCTCGGCAAAAGATAAAAAGACAACGTTTCTTTAATATTGAATATTAGCACTGTCCCGATAGTTAGTATATTAAATTTGTATATCAGAAGACACTTTCTATGCAGGTATACACCCCGTGTGTGTGTACCGTAGCGTTTGCCGACATCGACCATGTTTTGCCCTGTATACAGTCGTGGTGCACCAGGAGCATTGGAGTTGTTATAATCCCGCATGGTGCGTCTTCGGGACGATGTGAATCGGTCAAAATGGTATGCGTAAGTTATTCTATTCACTTTTATTACTATTTAATTAATCGTCTGACGCCATTTCAAGTTTTTTCTGACGAATTAAAACATGAGTCAGCCGTTTCGTTGACGCTTTAGTATAGGCCCAGTGTTGGATACGACCTTTTAAGGTTATTATACTAGGCCTATGGTGGTCGTCATCCTACCTATTATTAGCCCTATTTGATTTATGGCGATTTATTGCAGATTTATTCCATCTAATCATTTCCCGTTGAAGCTAAGCCGGGTATCGTAGTTTAGCTAGGTCTACCGGTATAGCCTAATCCTTTCAACATGGGAGGTTTAGGCCTATGGCGAATTTTGGATTTACGTAGGCCTACGATGCCTAAGGTTGTCTAATTTCATCTTGCTGACCCCCAGACTGGCGTACTGGGTTAGATTAGGACGCTAAAACATATTTTTGTAGATTTATACGAAAAGGTGGCTAGGTAATAGGATAGGCCTAGGTATAAGCGTAATTAAAAGTTACTCAAGGGCTGTAAACCACCTTAAAAACTAATCTATGCCTACCTGGTTAATTAGTAATTTGCCGATTGACTTATTTTTTTAATTTCCAAAAAAAAATAATTAAGCCAACCTGGTAAATTTCTGGGTATAGGTACCTAGGTAGATCCACGGCGGCCTAGACTATGTGGCAGTTGCGGTTTTCTATGCAGTTTTTATTTGCTGAACAAGAATTTTGTAAGTAGGGTAAAAAACCACGTTGGTACAGGTGGGGTGGACCATGTACGAAGGGGGGGGGGGGTTTGGGGGGGGGTCAATGTGTACAACCTCAAGAAAAGTACATTATAACGCGTCTTGACATCGGAGATGGGCATCAGACGCGACTTGTTGTTGGTGAGAAACGGAGCTAAAGACCTCTACTCCGGTGTCAGGACGTGTTATAATGTACTTTTCTTGGGGTTGTACACATTGATCGTACATGGTCCACCCCTGTACCATGCGGTTTTTTTACCCTAATATTTATTCGAACGGCTGTAATTATCCCCCCAGGGGCCAGTACTAAACACTGCGAAATACATTGGACGCCCCAATCCCTAGTGGATGTCGTATCCGCGGTTACGTTCCTTGCCGTCCATGCTGGCTGCTTCTGTAGAAATACCAATTTCTGTCAAATTTGGCGATCGACTTAATTTTTATTTAAAAAAAAAATAACTCGGCCTATCTTGTTACTTTCCGTCAAATTTGCCAATCAACTTTATTTTTATTTGTAATTTTTCCCCATGAAATTAATATTTTTCCCCATGAAATTAATATTTTTCGAGGACCTTGTTGACAAAAATGACGTCACCCGTCACAGCTCTTCCTTAGGCCTAGCCTAGTTCTTTAGGTGACCTTTGTGTGTCGCCCGACCACCCCAACTCCAGGTCGCAGGTAATAGTAGGTATTTGCCGCCTTTTGCTTCTGTGTTTGTTTATGATTTGTCTTTTTAATTATTATTATGACAGATACCATCTTCGTGTTTAGTCCTGTGTTTGTACGTTCATTCCCAAGGGGCTAGTACCAAACATGGTGTCCAATTTGCATAACATTATAGTCAGCGAACCACATGGTTGCCGTAGTAATCTCCAGTTTTGCAGATAAAATCAATACAAGGCCAAGAAGAGGCTATAAAGCCGTTAGGATATCTGAATAAAACTTGACATATTTAAATGGCATTTAGAATTGAATGCAGTCGACACCCACCTATTTGCATCTCGCGATTCACTTATTCACGGCATGTTTCATGGATATTTATTCACTAATTACTACTGTGTTTTCATATTTTCATGACTGCAATTTTTTTGAAAAATCTATTAAAATGCTCGGGTATAAATAGTTTTAGAGAGGTTTATTGGTGTTTGAACTATCAAAATATGCATTTACGAGCAATTTTAGAGTCGATTCTGCTATTTGGGGGCGGGGAGGGGGAGCGCATTGTGGGACACATCCCCCGCGGACACCAGGGGTCGACTGCAGACATAGAAATCTTATAACTTGCCATGTGCCGTATATTACCATATTTTAACATTCTCTTCAGGATGGCCTCTGGGCAATATCTCTTTGCACTATTTAAAACGTGATCTTCCTAGCACACTTTATCTGTGAATTGTCATGTTTTATAGTCAAACCTGTCATTAGTTTCCTCCTCATTTTCTCCCACAGTTCCTGTGTCATCAGCATAGACTAACTCCAATACAGGCTTAGTCACATATTAACCCTTGCTTTCAAAAATTACTCACAGTAGGCCATGAGTCTTGAAGTGGAGAATTTTTATGGGTATTTATATTTATAAAAATAAATCTCAACAGAGAGCTTTCTGGAATCTGTTCGATTGAAAAGGGGAATTGAACAGATTCCTGAAAGCTCTCTTAGAGATTTAATTTTTAAGTATGCATACCCATAAATTAACTGGATTGGTTTCTCCAATCCTTGTTTATTTTAGAACTGTGATACTTTTTTTTATATCAGTAACCTATTAAGCTTTTACCATTTCATTCCAGACAGCTTCTTAATACTTATCCTCATTCCCAAACATAAACAGAAGTTACTTAGTATCTGTTTAGGAGTGAAGCATCCAGTTTGGTATTCTACAGAAGCAATCCGCGGTGGCTTAGACTATGGCAATTGACTGATTCCTATGTTATTTGAGTTACTGTACAAGATTTAAAAGTAAATATCCATCGGCCGGCTGTACTAAGCAGTAATTGACCTTTGAAAGTTACATAATAGCCGCACCAAACTCAAAGGTATATTAAAGTTTAGTTCCAACCAAACGAAAAAAATATTCCTTACAACCCTTGTAAAGCAACTAAAATAACATAGAAAATGTCAATTGCCATAGTCTAAGTCACGGAAGAACGGTCCTACAGGAAAGGTACCTAAGTATTCGTTACGGTGAAGGAGATGGTAAACACAGCCGCCATGTTTAAATTCCCCAACCACCACGGAGCCATAGTTCACTAAGCCGGGGGGAGGGAGGGGGGTTAAACGCACAGGGGGAGGGCGGGGTAAGGTGGAAGGTACGAGTTGTCTTAGCAGCACCCCACTGAATAGTAAACATACCTTGGCGCAACTTTTTCGGCGAAAGCCTAACACTCACTTTCCTAAAACATAATAATTAAGAATAATGTTTGGACCTTACTTAAAGGGGTGGAGGGTACAAAGCAGCAAGCTGCTTTTAAAGAAATGCGTGGAGGCGGGTCTTGGGTTCCTCAAAATGCAGCTTGAAATAAGCAACAGCCAAGTACCCGACGAAGTTATATCTTCTCCTCCCGTATCTTGGAGTTGACTGAATGGGGCAAAAGACCTGCTTTCTCAGGAGGGCCGTGGTCCTGGCAAAACCGATTAGTCGATCATAATTACCTGAGTAAAAGGCAGAAAAATCTTTGTAACTCATGTAACAATTGTTACATGAAGTTGGCAAAGAGTTCCTGGTGTAGAGCTAGGGGCGAGCGTGAAGATAGATGCAGCAGTGGATGTCATGGCGGCAGATTCAACAGTGTTGGAGTTCTACAGTTAGGAGGTTGGCAGGAGGCCAGACCGTAGAAAACAGGGTAGGAGAGGTGGGGTGGAGTAGTAAAAATGCTTTGATGCTATTGGTTGAGGCAGGGTGGGGCTGAGGTAAATGACAAGCACTTAACAAGATCGTTGGCAATGTTAAGGGTAATAAAAGTAAATGGGTAGTTAAAGGAACTAAATATAAATGTGGGATGGGTTCAAAATATGAAATAATACAAATACATATATAACGGACCCAGGAGTGGGATTTAAGTCCGTGGGTGGTAAATGTGTAATAGGGCCTATAGTTGTTTTAATAAATACAAAAGACCAAATTAAACATAGGTTAGCATATAACAACACTAATTAAACTTGTAGGGGATGTTGCCTGACCAGAGGGGTGTGGTTGGGCCTGCTGTAACCCCCCTGTAACCCCCCTTAAAGAACCAAACCAACCTAACATAACCTAACCTAGCAGGGGGAGTAACCTTACCTAGTAGGGAACTTAACCTAGTAGCAATGATGCCCTGACCAGGGGGGCTTTGCCCCCCCAGTACCCCCCCCTTAAAGGCCTAACTTAACCTAGTAAGGAATGTAACCTAATAGTAGATGGGAATATGCTTGACCAGGGGCTTTCGCCCCCCCACTTATACCCCCCCTTAAAGGCCTAACCTAACCTAACCTAGTAGCGGGAAATACTAGGCCTAACGCCTAAACCTAGTAAGGAATGTAACCTAACCAACCAACCTAATCAACCTAAAACCTAGTAGGGAATATTGACCTGACCAGGGGGGCTTCGCCCCCCGTACCCCCCCCTTAAAGCCTAACCTAACCTAGAAGAGGTAACCTAACCTAACCTAGTAGGGAATATTGCCTGACCAGGGGGGGGGCTTCGCCCCCCGTTACCCCCCTTAAAGGCCTAACCTAACCTAGTAAGGAACGTAACATACCTAACCTAGTAGGGGAAATACCTAGCCTAACGTAACCTAGTAAGGAATAACCTAACCAAACCTAACCTAACCTAACCTAGTAGGGAATATCTTGCCTGACCAGGGGGCTTCGCACCCACTTACTTAAAGGCCTAACCTAACCCCCCCTAGTTAAGGAAAATGGTAACCTAACCAAACCTAACCTAGTAGGGAACAATTTGCCTGACCAACCGGGGGCTTCCGCCCCCCGTACCCCCCCTTAAAGGCCTAACCTAACCTAGTAAGGACGGGTAAACCAACCTAACCTAGTAGGGAAAATACTTAGGCCTAACGTAACCTAGTAAGGAATGTAACCGAACCAACCTAACTAACCTAACCTATTAGGAATATTGCCGACCAGGTGGGCTTCGCCCCCCCGTACCCCCCTTAAAGGCCTAACCTAACCTAGTAAGGATGTAAACCTAACCCAACCTAACAACCTAACCTATAGGGAACAGTTACCTGACCAGGGGGGCTTCGCCCCCCGAAATACCCCCCTTAAAGGCCTAACGTAACCTAGTAAGGAATGTAACCTAACCAAATAAACCTAACGTAACTATAAGGAATGTAACCTAACCTAACCTAACCTAGTAGGGAATATTGCCTTGACCAGGGGGCCTTCCCCCGCCCCCCCGTACCACCCCCCTTAAAGGGGGGCCTAACTTAACTAGTAAAGGAATGTAACCTAACCTAACCTAACCCCCCTAGTAGGGAACATTGCCCCCCCTGACCAAAGGGGGGCTTCGCCCCGTTACCCCCCCTTAAAGGCCTAACCTAACCTAGTAAGGAACGGTTTAACCTAACCTAACCTCCGTAGGGAAATATTAAGGCCTAACGTAACCTAGTAAGGAATGGTAAACCTAACCAACCTAACCAAGTAGGGAATATTGCCTGACCAGGGGGGCTTCGCGTACCCCCCCTTAAAGGCCTAACCTAACCTATTGGAAGTAACCTAACCAACCGAACCTAACCTAACCTAGTAGGGAACATTGCCTGAACAGGGGGCTTCGCCCACCCCCCCCCGGGTTTACCCCCCCTTAAAGGCCCCAACCTAGTAAGGAACGTAACCTAACCTAACAAGTAGGGAAAATACCTAGGCGTAACGTAACCCTAGTAAGGGGACCTAACCAACCTAAACCTAGTAGGGATATTGCCTGACCAGGTGGTTCGCCCCCCCGTACCCCCCCTTAGCAATAACCTAACCTAGTAGGATTGTACCCCCCCATAACCAAACCTAATATAGTAGGGATATTGCCTGACCAGGGGGCTTCGCCCCCCCCGTACCCCCCTTAAAGCCTAACCTAACCTAGTAAAGGATGTAACCTAACAACCTAACCTAAACCTAACTAGTAGGGAAATTGCCTGACCAGGGGGGCCTTCGCCCCCCCTTACCCCCCCTTAAAAGGCCTAACCTAACCTAGAAGGAATGTAACCTACACTCCTAACCTAACCTAGTTAGGGAACATTGCCTGACCAGGGGCTTCGCCCCCCGTACTTAAAGGCCTAAACCTAACCTAGGTAAGAACGTAACCTAACCTAACCTAGTAGGGGAATACTAGGCCTAACGTAACCTAGTAAGGAATGTAACCTAACCAACCTAACCTAACCTAACCTAGTAGGGATATGCCTGACCAGTCGGGTCGCCCCCCCGTACCCCACTTAAAGGCCTAACGTAAACCTAGTAAGGAATGTAACCTAACCAACCTAACTAACCTAACTACCTAGTAGGGATATTGCCTGACCATGGGGGCTTCACCCCCTGTACCCCCCCTTAAAGGCCTAACCTAACCTAGTAAGGATGTAACCTAACCAAACCTAACCTAGTAGGTAACCAAGTAGGGAATGTACCCCCCCCCCCCCCCCCCCCGGTATCCACCCGAAGAACTAACCAACCTAGCCTAACCGGGTTAACCCCCTTCAAGGAAGTAAAACTAGTAGGTAAACAACATATAAGAAACTAAACCTAAGGGTATGTTGCCTAACCGGGGGATGGGATTTGGCCCCCAGTAGGTAAAATGACATATAAACCTAACTTTGATGGGTGTGGAAGTGTTGTAAAATGTAAAAAAGTAACCATACATAACTGCGTAATAGTAAGGAAACTGGAAGGGAGGTGTAAATTGTAATGTCTGTAAAAGTGTTATAATGGAATATATGAAATGTAGTAGAATAATGGCAAACTATATATTTAAAAATTATATATTGAATGTAGGTTTTATATAATATGGCAAACTTTAATATAGGTATTGGTATCGGTGAGAAATGCATTGTAAATGGTGTAACGTAAAGAGCCAGTCGTGAATACTGGAAAGGGGAGGGATTGACTTGTGTATAAATGATATAGGGAGTGTGTATGTAATATGCAACGCAATGTGCAATTTCACGTAACAGGTAGGTAGGTAGGTAGGTATCGAAACGTCCTAAAACTGAGTTCTATATCAAACACGTAGCATTTTTAGGTGTCTGTCCTCAATTATAACATAATATTCAAGTTATATATGGTGAAATGATTAGGTGGGGATATTTCAAAACAAAGTTATTATACAAATACTATGGAAAAATGAAAAGGAATAAACACTAGAAATCACATACATGTTTAATAAACAAAATAGGTACTGCTTTTATGTAACTCAACGTATGGTTACCAGCCAGGGTTCCCAGATGCACACTACTACCAACCAGCCAAAGTCTACCATGAAACCAGCCAAAATCCCGCCAAATGGTAATCCAAACCAACCCAAATAACCGGCAAATATATGTGCGTTATATCTATCTTTATAAATGCATATTTTTTATCATATATATGCTTGTATAAGCGGCATCATAGTTTTTTAGTTAGATAATATAAACTAATATAAGAATGCAGGAAAAAAAACGAGAATGAATTGAAATTTTGAAATGAGGCTCGTTTAATTCCCTGAGAATCCGGCAGCCTGTTTTGTGGTCATCTGGTGTGTGTGTGATTTTTATTTTAATTCCATCTACATATTTTGCTTAAATGTTACCAAGTTTTTACTGAAAACCTATTCAAATTCCCCAGATTTTCCTGAAAACCTTCAAAAATTCCCAATCTGGGGAGAGATTCCTCAAACGTGGGATCAGTGTTTTAGCTCAAATAGAAAGTGTTTGAAAACCAGCCAAAATACCACTAACCAGCCAAGTGAAATTTTACCCACCAAATTAGGAAAAAAAGCCAAATTTGGCGAGAAACTGCCAAATCTGGGAACCCTGTTTACCACTCCCAATCCTTCACTCAGTCCGGTAGCAATGTAGGGGTCATACTGTAACGTGTTTGGCTAAATACATATATCCCTCCCGTAAACCCCCTTTTCCCCCATTTCTTTCCTCACTAAGAAGTCCGAGTTTAGGCCAAAAGCTCCCTTACAGTTAGCGCATGCGCAGTAGCATTAGCGCATGCGTAGTAGGATTCATTGTTGTGGTAGTAGACAAATATGGATGTGGAACGGCTCCACTATAGCTAGTTTTTGTTATTTCTTATTTCCGCCTGTATTTCGTGTTTTTAAAAGTGATAAATGTGGGAAATACCACAATAACACGGCAAAATCTCCCCCCAAGTGGTTTCTCCCCACCCACCCAAAACCCCGGTTCCCACTGGGTCCCCCTTACCGTAGGATAGAGTTGGGGTTTTGTCCCCACCCAAAACCCCGGTTCCCAATGGGAATCCCTCCCCTTTACCGTAGATAGAGTTCAAAGGTAAATTAGAGTCGTCCGAATAATATTACTTCAAATTCTTGCTCAGGAGGTAAAACTGCATAGAAAAACTGCAACTGCCATACTCTGGGCCGCCGCGGATAGGTACACTAGATCTACCTCCATTTTTGTATGTTTTAATATGTCCACGTAAATTGTACCAGTGTATTCCTGTTAGCGTAATAATCCAAAGGAAAACAGATGGTTATAGAGCAGGGACAAGCCAGCATCTACATTAATTATAAATTAATGTGAAATAACTTTTCATACAGTACTTTGTGGTATAAGTAACATGATACAAGGCTACCACCTCATACTGTTTTTGGAACTTGACTAATGGGGATGTGTAGAATTGAATAATGCTGCTGCCATCAGCTTGATTTTTTTCAGTCAAGTAAAGAATCACTGGTAATGTTTAGTAGTATGCCCATAACTAAGCATTACCAGTGCTTTTAAAAGTGGGTTTTTGTAATTATAGTTAATTGTATGAAATAAAAAAATAGGTTTATTTTTTTTTTCACTTATTTTTCACATTTTTGAACCTGTGGCTTTTATTATAAAGAGAAAAATGTGTAGGGCACTAAATTTTGACAGGGATGTGTATTTTTAAATTATTGAGTAGTACTTTCTGTTATGTAATGTCGTCTATATATATATATATATATATATATATATATATATATATATATATACTATATATATATATATAGATATATATATATATATATATTAAATTTATTTATTTATTATAGTATGTTTAATTTCTTGTTTTCAGGCTCAGCTGTATGTATTGTTTGAACATTCCTCGGGCTTTTGGCCTGTTCAAAGTGACCGAGTTTGAAGAAGTTGGTGTCTTTTTTGCCCCAAGTTGAAGAAGCTGTTAATAATGCCTCAAAATTCCATAGCATCGTCAGATTGGTCGGTTTCAAGCCTTTCACTTCAGCTGCTTCTGCCCTGGAGAATATCAATGCCATTTCAGAAGGTGGGTAGCTGTTCATTAGTTTGTAAGCCTTCAGAATTCAGTTACTCCGTATATGTAAGTAAAGGTCTCAGGAAAACCCTTAAGAGCTTTAAAAAGGCACTGTAAACCATGCATAATGTTGTAAGATGACACCAAAGAGCAAATATGATAATAAATGTTATGTGTAATTTTCATACAGTAAGTAAATATAAAGGCTAATGGTGTTCACCAAGGGTATTTTGTTAAGCCTAGACAGAAAAGCAAATGTTGGAAGATAATTCCTTACAATTGGATCATTCGAACTTATAGTTGAACAATTAGTTCTTTGGTGCATCCTTTGACAGTTTTGTAGCAACATGATTATTGCCTTTAGTAAATGTAGTTGTTTTTAAGTACTACTGTAATATTCAAATATATTGAATTCCTGTGAAATACACATTTATTAAATAAGAGCACAGTGTTCATACTACATGCTAATATTGAATTACTTCAGTATAGCTACATGTTAAACTATAACATGTTTCTGACAGTGGTAAATAACCAGCTGCTGTACTATGAAACAACTTGCCATAATCCTTCAGTTTATTCCACAAAATCTCACTCAACTTTACCTTGTGATAAATCTGTGTGGTGCAATTAAACATAAAAATAAGCAATATATTTTTGTCAATGATAAGCCATTAAATATGGGCACACCAAAAATACTACGGGAATAAACTCAAGGACAGATTAATAGGCTTAGCTCGCTTGCAAAGCATACATCTGATCATAGGATACGTTAAAAGATTAGTTTAACCAGACCTCTGAGCCTAACATTACTCATGCCCCTGTAGAATGGCTAGGCAGTCCCTGGTTATCAGCGATCCGGTTTTACGGCGCTTCTATAGTGACGACGAATTCTGGGGATTGGTGCTGCTATCTCTGATTTTCGGTGATCATCACGCCGTCTGGAACTGAACCCCCTCCGATAACCAGGGACTGTTTGAATATGTGTACTTTAAGTGTCGTCATATTGTGAAAGCATTAGAGATGACAAGTACACTTACGCCATTACTGGAAGTAATAAAAACATACCAGAAATTATATTCGGTTGCACAAAGCATATTCATTGATTCTATATGATGCTATGGGCATAGCAAAGTATTCAATTTTTTTGAATTATGGCTTCATTTTTTATGTAAGATAATTTTATTTTGTGTAGTGTAATATTGTTTTGCATTGTGTAGTCATCATAGAAGCTTCCCTAAGAAATTTTGAAAGTCACTTAGCAATTGCTGAATGTATTCTTGTAAGTACGTATATGATTTTATTTACTGTTAGTTGACCCAAGATATTAATTCTGTTCTAGGTGTACTGACGTCAGAATTGTCTGCATTTTTGGAAACAAATTTGCCAGCAGTAGGCAAGAAAAGTAAGGTTCTGCTTGGAGTGGCTGATGTCAAACTTGCCGCAGCCATCAATGAGGCGCTCAGTTTATCAGTCACTCATGTTGGAGTTGTACCTGAGGTATATACGTATTGTGTTGTTGACTTGAGATTGTTTTGTCCTATATCTATCGTATACTTCATGTTGTAATTATTTTTTGTATTATAGTATGTAATATGAGTTTTAACGTTTTAGTTATGCAGTGTCACTTTTATTGTGCATATTTCAAATGGTTAACCTCATATTTGAGAAAGAGAGTGGGAATTTGCATTAATAGGACATTTTGTGACATAAAAGAAAATAGGTGTTCTTATTAAAGTATGTAGGTTTATCACGTAATGTATACTCTGAAATTGTGGGGTACTAATAGTGTTGAGTATTTGTATGAAATTGTGGTACTAATAGTGTTGAGTATTTGTACAGATCATACGTGGCATCCGGCATCACTTGCCAAGCTATGTGAAGGGCCTGTCACCTGCGTCTATGAGACAGACAGAGCTTGGTCTTGGCCATTCGTATTCAAGAGGAAAAGTGAAGTTCAATGTCAACAGGGCTGACAACATGATAATTCAGAGCATTAGCATTTTAGATCAGTTGGATAAGGATATAAACACATTTGCTATGCGAATGAAGTAAGTTATATAGTATTTCTGTACCACTCATGTTTTCTTGTTTCATTTTTGTTTATACGTTGTCAGTTAATAGTTTTGGAACATTCTTTTGATATTTGAGTACACTTTTTTTTCATTCATGAAAGGATTAAATCATAGGACATTATATATAATTTAAGCGTTTTCCTTTGCTTTTGTATAGGTACTGAAAAGCCATCTGCCTTTTTATTCTGAAATCATAGTAGTAGTCCTTTTCTATTAAAATTGAAGAGGAATCAAATGATTTTCACGCATGTTTGTATATCATACTTTCGCTTAAACAAAAAAAGTAAAAATACAATACTGTTGGAGATGAATTTAAGCATCCAGTGTAGGAAGGTATAGAAAGTTTTATTCCAGATTGACTGCCCCATCCATTTGAAACAAAAAAATTTTTGTTTTCACTAGTATTTCAGGACTTTTTAGATGCTCCTTGTTCCATCCTACACTATACCATAATCCGGCTGATATTGTCCTGTCCCATTAACTAACTAGATCACAGTTGAAAAGCAGTCAGTTATTGTAGATTTTTTTTTTTTTTTTTTTTTTTTTTTTTTTTTTTTTTCTTTTTTTTTTTTTTTTTTTTTTTTTTTTTTTTAATCTTAGTTTTACCAGACCACTGAGCTGATTAACAGCTCTCCTAAGGCGGGCCCAAAGGATTAGATATTTTTACGTACTAGGAAGCAAGTTGGTTACCTATAACGGGACCTACAGCTTATTGTGGGATCCGAACCACGTTGTATCGAGAAATGAATTTCTATCACCAGAAATAAATTCCTATGGTTCCGTGTTGGCAAGTTCATTAGGATGTCTCATGTTATAGAATGCAGTGTGTACTTACACTAAATTTGTTCCGATACGTAATACAAACCCTCGGTCCTTTAACAATAGGAAGGTAACTAGCGGCAGCTGGGACGGTCGTAAGCTTCGAACAAGGGGAGAACGGTAGTTTACTGCTTGTCCGAATCGTGCGCAGGCGCCGCGCGCCCGGGCGGTGAAGAACCACTTTTTGCTTTCGGCCGTGTGTGACAGGACGTGTTCGTCATCGCTCTGCCCGCTATTTGTCGTCGTGTGCTTTGGATGTTACAATTTCTTCTGACTGGTTTGTTTGTGGTCTTGAATGAAATTGTAAGTACTCTTTTTTTCATTTTTCATTGAGTGAAGATTAATTAATCATGGATCAAGAAGAGCTTTCGCCGCGCCCACCAGCTGCCCGTAGAGTGTGTCCCGGGCTGGAGGGGCGTAAATGCGGCGGATTCCGCTCTTACCCAGATATTGATCCTCATGAGTTATGTTTTCGGTGTCGGGGGCGAGAATGCTCCCGAACCGAACCATGTAATGTCTGTGTAAATTGGTCCGAGGCGCAGTGGGTGCTGTACGAGGGTAGGAAGAGACGTAGGTCGACCAAGGAGTCGTCGGAAAGCTCTCCAGCGACTCCTTTGGTTACGGATACCTCGTCATCCTTCCTGCCTCCAGCTCAGCCCCCACGATTTGCGCCTTCCCCTGCGGGGGGGGGTTTCGGAGTCCTTCTCCTCACTCGATCGTCGAGTGTGAGAGGGTGCCCGATACCCGGATGTGCAATTGTATTCGGGGTCTTCCGTCCGCTCTGGGTGGGGTTCGTCCTCCCCCAGCGTGAGGGTGCCCCTCTAACTGATCCCGACTGTTCCTCCCTCAGGTGTGCCTTCTGTGAGTGACGACCTTGGACAGGTGTGGGCGTCGTTGGGACTGCAGGGCGCCCCAGTATCCAGGGCTTGATTCAACGGCTAGCGGGGTCGGCAGTGGTAACTCTGGTGTGGTTACAACAACGACCAATACTGTGTCAACACCAGCGTACGCCCGCCCCTCCTCATGTGGTGTATAACCGCAACACATTGCGTCAGTGACTCCAACGGCGTCAATTCAAATGCCGATCGCTGCCGTACCTAAGAGGGGCGTGCCGCCGCACCTGGGTTTTTATGTGCTGCCGACGCCCGACTTTCGCTGCCCCAAAAGTTCGCCCCTGGATCATACCGCCCGTCCCATGATGAGTTTTGGCTGAGAATGGAGAGGTCTGTGACGCCGGACTATGCTGCCGTACCTGCCGTACCTGCAGAGAGTGATTGCTGGCCCAGCCCCTCGCGCCGCTCCTACGAAGCGCGCGGTGCGGGACTCTCATGTTGATGTTGCTGCTGGTGCTGGTCCTGCTGGTGCTGGTCCTATTGGTGCTGGTCCTGCTGCTGCTGGTCCTGCTGGTGCTGGTCCTGCTGGTGCTGGTCCTGATGGTGCTGGTCCTGCTGCTGATGTTCCTGCCGCTCCTGCCGTGCCTGCCCCTGCCCACGTCGCGTCTCGTCATGGAGGTGCTGCACCGGTCTCAGGTCTTTCCGGACAGGATCAGTCGGGGCGTGTTGCTTCGGCAATTGGCCCGACTTTTCCGTGGATGGAAGACCTGACGTCCGTCCTGAGAGAGCTGACGAAGAAGAGGAAGAAGAAGAGGAAGATGTCGTCGTCGTCTTCATCGTCTTCTTCGTCGTCTGTTGCCGCCTCTTCCCCTTCGACTTCTAAGGCTTCCAAGCCGAAGAAGAAGAAGGCTGCCTCCTCCCCCCCTAAGAAGGCTCCTACGGGACCTTCGAAAGGGCCCGTCTCGCTCTGGCGTGACGGGGGTGGGGGGGGCTTCTGCTGGTCCTCCTGTTCCCTCGGGAACGGGGCCCGTCTCCTCTTCTGAGAAGAAGAAGAAGACGGGGACCAAGGATGTGCTGGCTACTGCTGGTACATCCTCGCCTGGTCTTAGTAGCACTGCTGCTAAGCCAGGTACCGGCTCGACTTCTCGTTCGCCGAGAAGGTCCGAGTGTACGGTCTCCTTCGGGCGACCGTGCAGCCAACGTCAAGACGCCTGAGCTTGCTCACCGTCACGACAGAGGCACGGAGCAGAAGACTGTCCGAGAGTCGCGCAAGACGCTCGCCAGGCCAGCGGCCGCTCTCGTAGCGACCAGCCGGTACCTCGGGTTGACGTGACGGTCTCTGACCGGCCACGGGTTGAGGCTGAGAAGAGGTCCCCACCCCTCGACCAACGGCACCAGCTTCGGCTGGTACCAGCAGTTTGGACGTGCCGTGAGGACGCTCACCGGTCTACCCGCGAAAGCGAGCTCTGCAGATCACCTGACCGCCGCTCCCACAGGGACCGGACGGAGACGGTGGCCAGCAGAGCTCGTCTGACGCACGAGATCGGGGTCGACGTGCTCAGTCGAGCCGCTCGCCACAGGTGAGCGGCACGACCAGGCCTGCAGTTCGATCCCCACCGCGGGTTTGGTGATCGGCTACAGCCCCCCACGTACGCTGGTCCTGCCAGCGAACGGGGGGGGAGCGTCAGGTCTGTCTCTCCTATACCTTCAACTTATCCTCTGGGCTACACCGGGAAGAGCGAGGTACCTAGGACGTGATCGTGAGAGGTGCGCCGCTCACGGATCCCGCCACGACGCCGCACGAAACCAGGCATGGTTTTTAGGACCAGCCAGGTCGTACGCGCAAGTGGTTGGAGGCGGACACCGTCAGGGGTCTGTTGCTGTTTCCTCCTTCTGAAGGAGGAGGGTCCTCGAGAGCTGCTCCTGTTGGAGGGACTGGACGGTCCTTACCCTCCTTCAGGACGCTGTGACTCCTTGAGATCCAGAGGAACTTTGGCCCAGGTTATTGCGCTGATTCGTCAGCACAACCGACCTGGGGGAAGGAATCGCCGCACCTAAAGCCAACCTATCTGAGGCCCACGTTACCCGGCTCGAGTCCATTTTGTTTTGGGGCCCGCAAGAGGGAACTCCCAAATTGACGTTGGGGACTGTGCCCGCGATCGGAGCTTGCAGACATCCACTAATCAACACACTCTCCGAGGGAGAGAGATTGACCAGGTGGAGAAATTTCGTCTCAGGACGAGAGGACTCACGTTAAGTCTAGTAGTGGAAGCGGAAGGTACCTGTTCGGGGCCACTACTACTTCACCTCCATCCTCCTGCAGCGACCAGCGGAAGTTCTGACGTGCCCATCAGTAGATCCAATACCGCCCAAACAGGTTTAAACCCCTGGAGCTAGCTAGGCTAAACTCCAGGTGGTGGTTTCCCCTGCAGCAGCTCCTGTCGGAGAACCCTGCGGTTCTCGGCAGCAGGAGGCACTGGGCCTGGAAGCTACCACCGCTATGGCAGCTTTCCAGGCAGTCTCTTGGTTGGATCTGTGGTCCCCTCACCAGTATCCAAGGTCCGCGGCCGACGCCGGGGGCGCTGCTGCCCTCGAAGACGACCCCCGACTTCAGGAGACTGTGCCAGGTCCTGGAGGTGAGTGGGCCCATCTCCTACCTCGCCCATCAGGACGGCCCAAACCTGTGGCCAACTTGGTTCTTTCTCTTTCTCCGTCGTAGGGAAACGCTGTCCTTACACGAGTAGCCAAGGGGGCCGGGGCGTGAAGCCGGTAAATGGACTACGTAACGGACCAATGCAAGAGTTCCTCCGCCTCTCTTTTCCCGGAGAGATGGTGGAAGCGCCTGCGGTGGAAAGGACGGCCGCACTGATATGACAGTTGACCGTCTGGTTGCAACCAGGCAGTTACGAAGGTTTCTGGGCACCTCGTACATCTGATCGGCTAAGCTAAGAGTTTAGCTTAGCGCTTCCTCGGCTGCTAAGACGGCTTGCTCCATCGAAGCACCCCGAGGAAAGACTCTTTCCTTCCAGCTTCAACTTCTGGTTAAAGGAAAGGGCCGTAAACCAGCCCTCCTCCCAGCCCCCCCTCCTTTCCCCGAGTAGGTGCTGGGAAATAAGTCGAAGCGAGGTTGGGAAACGCTAGGGACGGCGTTCCCCCTCACGCAGCTGCCGGAAGTGGGGGGGTGCCTGTGGTCGAGCCATTGGGCAACTTGGGCAGCGCTACGGTGGGGCCGAGTAACCTGGAATAGTAGACGTCCTTAGGGAGGGATATCTACTATCCCCTTCGAATCTCGGCCACCCCATCACCTCCAACCCGGTCCGATCTGGCAGGACATATTGTTCTGGGATCCTCAAACGGACCGGACGCTCGCTTCGGCAGGAGATCAAGACCATGCTTGACCCAAACGAGCTGTAGAAGTCGTATGTGGATCGGTCACCGGGCTTTTAAACTTTTAACAGCTGCCTGTTTTCTTAGTGTAAAAGGCAATCGGGGGGCTGGCGCCCGTGGATAGAATCTCTCTCCCCTGAACCGATTCGTTCGCCAGACTCGGTTCAAGAAATTGGAGAACGGCAACTTTCCGTGCTGGACTCCATCACAGGAAACGACTTCCATGCTTTCAAGGTGGACCCTGAAGGATGGCGTATTTTTTCCAAATACCCATCCATCATGTGCCCTCCAGAAAAGTACCTCCGCCCTTTCCATCTTCGAACGGGAACGGATGTACCAATTCAGGGCACTTTGCTTCGGTCCCTCTCAACCCGCCCCACAGGTGTTCACGGCGAGTGTTCACGCTGGTGTCCTGCTTGGGCCCATTCCGCACGGGGAATACGTTTCCTTTCTGAGGTATCTCGACGATTGGCTGGTCCTGGCGAGCTCCCAATGCTCCGCCAAGTGTTGCTGCAGGACACGGGATCGAAACCTTCCTAAAGTTTTGTCCGTCGATCTGGGGAGCGTGATAAAGCTAACTTATACCGAGGTTAAGTCCGATCTCGAACCCAAGCAAGAAGATATGAAAGTACCTGGGTATGCTGATCGATACGGTAGGCAGCTTACAAGTCCCGCCGCCCCGCAGACTTGAGGATCAGCCCAAATTCAGGGAGGCAGCCGGCCGGTTCCTGTCTCGGCAGGAATGCAGCATCTCAGCCAATGGCAAGTCGTGATGCGGCCACCTGTCGTCAACTCGAGAAGTTAGTTTCCTCAACGGACGTCTTCATTCACTCCTGGCGGTCTCCACCCAGTGGAGGAACTAATGGGAGAGTTGGTCCACAGGTAAGGATCCACCTTACTTTTCCCCCGGTTGTCCAATCACGGTAGAACGGTGAGGCAGGACCTAGCCTGGTTGGCTCGACGACAGGAAACCTCTTAAGAAAAGGGAGTGCCCCTACGCACATTCCCCCCGCCCCCCCCGGAGATGCTTGCTGTTCTCAAGACGCAGCGACCGAGGGGATGGGGTCGCACACCTGTGGAGGAGGTTGCTGGCTTGCAGGTGGGTGGGTGGGACCATCACGACAAGCACCTTCACCATCAATGTCCTGGAACTCAGGCGGCGTTTTTAGCCCGCTCTCCCAAGCAGTTTTCCAAGAAACCGCTTGATGGGGACACTCGGTGGTGTTGATGTGGCGACAACACCACAGTAGTGGACATACCGTCAACAAGCAGGGGGGCCCTAAGTGTCCTCTTCCCGCTACACCAGTTGACTGTGCAAGGTGCCATCGAGTGGGGCCACCCCGGCTTCACTCGATAGAGCTGTCAGCACGCGACATTTCCAGGCAAGAGGAATGGGGTATGTAGGCGGACAAGCTCAGGCCGTCCGGGAAGGGATTCTAGGTAATAGGGACCTGAGTTGGTCCCTACAACCCAACCCAAAGGGAAAAAGTGGGCGGACAAAGGCTCTTCAACCTGGTTGGGGGGGCGTCTCCAGATCAATAGACCTGTTTTGCGCCCACCCCCGGTCAACAACAAAAAACTTCAAGTTTTTTTGCTCACCCGTGCCGGACACCCATGGGCAGCTGCAGAGGTACGCTCTTCAACACCCCTGGGACAACCTCTTCGTCTAGCCGACCTTTCCTCCCTTTTTGTCTGATTCGGAAAGTGATCATCCGAGGCGCTGGTGCACATCCCAATCTCAGGATGATCCTGGTGGCATCCCCAAACGACCCTTCAAGCCGTTTTGGTATCCGGACCTGCTGGCTCTTTCTTGCAGAAGAACCGAGAGAGATGCCTCCACCCCTGGCAGAAAGACAACCTTCTACCCAGCCACACGTAGAGGGCGGTACCACCGTGAGCAGTCCCAGTCCCTACAAACTTCACTGGCTGTCTGTTTATCCACCATCTTCTTGCGAACGAGAGGCTTTTCCCTCCGCCAGCGCAGGGCAAACAGAGATGGCTGGACGACGTCCAGAACAGTCCTCTGCAGCTGTGTTACCGCAGGGAAGTGGGGGCCGTGCCTTCTGTGGTTGGTGTCCGTTAGACGGGGTCTATGCTCCTCTCCGAGCCACTCTTCAGCAGGTAGCGGATTTCCGCGTATTTTCTTCGCCGAGAGAAGCTCCTCGTCAGTACCGGTACCCACAGTTCAAGGATTGAGAAGCTGCACGTGGCACTCGTCCTACAAAACTGAGGGGACTGGCACCTACTCGAACTTTCGGTTCGAGGATCTCCTTGCTAATGAGGAGCTTCGAAAGGTATTGCCCACCCAGTGGGAGCTCAAGGGCCACCTGAGTTGGGATGTGACTTCTCGTCCTTAGGAGTTTGAACGTCGCAATACCATTCGAGCCACCCGCCGAGAGTCCCGTTCCAGAACAGGGATCTGACCCTCAAGACCCTCTTCTTGCTGGCCCCTGGCATCGGCGAAGAGAGTTAAGGGAACTTCATTGATCTGTCCTTCAATGTTAAACATTCCCAGGGGCTGGGGGATCGTGACCGCTCGATTTCGTCCCGAATTTCGTAGCTAAGACTCAGAATCCGTCCGATCACCTGACGACAGGTTCGAGTCTTTCACAATCCCCTCCCTAATGGATTTTCACCCCGACAACGATACGGATTGAGATGCTGCTTTGTCCCTGTGAGGGCGCCTACTGGCGCGATCTGAACGAAAACTTCGACACCCCTCATGGCCCTGAGTGTCGACGCCATCTTCGTTAGCACTGGGGTTACCAAGAAAAAGAAGTTATCCAAGGAACGAGACCGCCTTTCTTTCTGGCTGCGTGAGGTGATCAGGAGAGCTGTACGAAGGCTGATGGTAGTGACGACATCCGTACGCTCCGACCGAGAGACCCACGAAGGTTCAGAGGTATTGGAACCCTTTTCTTTGGCGTTCCGCAAGAACTTTCTCCGTGGCGCAGGTTCCTGAAGGCAGGTGTCCTGGGCCAACCAGACTACCTTTCACGTCCTTCTAACCTTCGGGATATTGCCCACAAGTCCCCTTGGATACTTTTTTCCTTGGGGACCGTGTTGGTGGCTGCTCACACGTTGTGTACTCCCCCCCCCCAAGCATAGTTACCCAGCACCCCGAGCAGGCAAGAACAACAGCCATCGATTCCTGGTGGTGAAACTGGTAGGAATGAATGGTTGAATGAAGAGTGCGACCTGGGCTTCTCTTCTCCATCTTTTCTCTCTCTCCTATACTGTGGGCCAGAGGGGCACAACGGTCGTCACCATGCTGGAAAGGAATCCGAATGCAGGTAAGCTACTCAACCGAGCCCATCCAATATTCCCTTTTAGTTAGGGATAGAAGCTTAATATCCTCACCACTCCCTCCAAAAAAAAAAAAAACAACAAGGGGAAGGGTGGGACCCTGACCTACTTGAGACAAACCCAATAACTTTATGTTGGTCTCCTGTCACAGGAACAAGTTCTTGCAATGCTGTGGTACGAATAAGAAAAGATCACCTTGCCTCTCTCTTAGTACTTGGCTCTAGAAGGTCTGAAACCATTGATCCTGCGGTGCATCCACCCCGATCAAACTCGGACAGGAGGGTTTGGATCCCTCCCTTGCTCTTTAACGACCCGGGAGGGGGCATTCCAAGGTTTGGACGAACACCAGTCCCCCTGTTTTCACCACAAAAAGACTCAGATTCCCACCCACCTAAGAAGTGAGTCCTTCCCTATTGTTTTAAAGGACCGGGAGGGTTATTACTTATCGGAATCAATGAACAATTTGTCGAAAATTTGCATTTTTCCTAACTATACAAACCATGAGGTCCATTTAATCAACTATAGTCCCACCTCATACCACTCCCCTCAACTCTGCAAACTTTTTTGCATGGGCCTAAGCCAAAACGTGGATTCTTCACCGTCCCTGGGCGCGGCGGGCCGCGCCACCCCGATCGGACAAGCAGGTTTTAACCTTACCCGGTTCTCCCCATTGCGTTCCCAGGCTTTCACGAGCACCGACCTTCCCAGCTGCCGCTCGAGTTTTTTTTTTTTTACCTTCCTATGGTAACGGTAAAGGCCTCAGGTTTGTATACTTTGAGGAAAAATTGCAATTTTTCACGACCAATTGTTCATTTTTTTTCTTCCAAGGGAGGGTGGATTCCTTATCATTTTCCTGAGGTTGGGAAAGATTGTAAAAACTGATAACCCCTACGATACGAAGTCTTTGTGCCGATGCTATTAAGGGACAGAAAGACACTTTCAGAAAGCTTCCTTGGAGCAACTGGAAGCAAAATTCTTATGGACCCTGGCTAGGGCACAAGCAATTCTTGATTGATGCATCAACGAAATGTCCCATGGGTAAGTTTGTAGTGGTGTCTTGAATTCACTTCATTATATTGCAACTTGCCTCTTTATTTTAATATGAATTTAATTTTATAAATTTAGTGGAGGAAGCTAATTTCCATATATTTTAAATAGGTACTTGTTTTGTTACATAACTGACAAGTTTAGATGTTCATTAATGGCAATGAACCTTCTTCTTCTCTTCTTAGTGAAAAGCCCCAGTAAGGTTAGATTATTTTATGTAGCTGACAGTTTGCAGGTATTTAAGTAACTTCCAAGTAAAATGTGTTTTGATAGTTGTTGCCTTACGACTTATAAGTTAGTATGAAACTGGAAAAACTCCAGTCTGTTCCATCCAAACATTTAAAAAGCTGTTGCCATCCAACTGTTTATATCTGTTAGAACTTGGTAAGTTTTCATGTTCTTTAATGGCTGCAAGTTAATTATGTAAGTTTCCCTGAAATTATGTCCTTCACCGAAGTGTTTTTTAGATTTTTGTTTTTTTTCTAACTTTTCCATGGTTTAAAAACTGATTTGATTATTGCTTTTCACAGGTAATGGTATATTCATCCCCATTTGATTTGATGAACATTGAGGAATTTGCAAAGCGAGTTACTTTAAGTCCCTCTCTGCAATATCCGCGCACCCAGCTAGCAGAGGTACTTTAAAAAATAAAATGTCCATGGTTTGCACCTAATCTTGCTGTTGTTAATTGGGGAGGTGGTTGGAGCACGTTTTGATTTCCGCACTCAGGGGATCAACTGACCAATTTTGGCCAAGTTATCCAGCCTCGACTGTTTCAGATTTTGGGTGGGCAGGAGAAAGCCCTGTTTCGTGCAATCAAG
>NC_087212.1:3617539-3647389 GCF_015104395.2 Macrobrachium nipponense
CTTGATTGCACGAAACAGGGCTTTCTCTGCACCCAAAATCTGAACAGTCGAGGCTGGATACTTGGCCAAATTGGTCAGTGATCCCGAGTGCGAAATCAAACGTGCTCCAACCACCTCCCCAATTAACACAGCAAGATTAGGTGCAACCATGGACATTTTATTTTTTAAGTACTCTGCTAGCTGTGCGCGATATGCAGAGAGACTTATAACTCGCTTTGCAAATCTCTCAATGTTCATCAAATCAATGGGTGATATATCCATACCTGTGAAAAGCAATAATCAAATCAGTTTTACATGAAAAGTTAGGAAAAAATCTAAAAACACTGTGAAGGACATAATTTCAGAACTTCCATAATTACTTGCAGCATTAATAACATGAAACTTACAGTTCTAAGATATAACAGTTGGATGGCAACAGCTTTTTAAATGTTTGGATGGACAGACTGAGTTTTCAGTTATACTAACTTATAAGTCGTAAGCAACACTATCAAACATTTACTGGAAGTTCTTAAATACTGCAAACTGTCAGCTACATACAATCTAACCTTACTTGGGCTTTCACTGAAGAGACCAAGAAGGTTCATTCTAATGACATCTAACTTGTCATTATGTAACAAACAGTACTATTTAAATCATATGAATTAGATTCCACTAAATTTATATAATTCATATATAAAAGAGCAAGTTGCAATATAATGAGTGAATTCAAGACACCACTACAACTTACCCATGGACATTCTTGATGCATCAAGAATTGCTTGTGCCTTAGCAGGGTCCATAAGAATTTCTTCCAGTTGCTCCAAGGAAGCTTCTGAAAGTGTCTTTCTGTCCTTAATAGCATCGGCACAAAGACTGTACTGGTAGTTATCAGTTACAATCTTTCCCAACTCAGGAAAATGATAAGAATACCACTCCCTGGAAGAAAAAAATTTAGTGTAAGTACACACTGCATTCTATAACATGAGACATCCTAATGAACTTGCCAACACGGAACCATAGGAATTTATTTCTGGTGATAGAAATTCATTTCTCGATACAACGTGGTTCGGATCCCACAATAAGCTGTAGGTCCCGTTAATAGGTAACCATTGCTTCCTAGTACGTAAAAATATCTAATCCTTTGGGCCAGTCTTAGGAGAGCTGTTAATCAGCTCAGTGGTCTGGTAAAACTAAGATAAAAAAAAAAAAAAAAAAAATCTACAATAACTGACTGCTTTTCAACTGTGATCTAGTTAGTTAATGGGACACGGACAATATCAGCCGGATTATGGTATAGTGTAGGATGGAACAAGGAGCATCTAAAAAGTCCTGAAATACTAGTGAAAACAAAAAATTTTTTGTTTCAAATGGATGGGGCAGTCAATCTGGAATAAAACTTTCTATACCTTCCTACACAGGATGCTTAAAGTCATCTCCAACAGTATTGTATTTTTTACTTTTTTTGTTAAGCGAAAGTATGATATACAAACATGCGTGAAAATTCATTTGATTCCTCTTCAATTTAATAGAAAAAGGACATACTACTATGATTTCAGAATAAAAGGCAGATGGCTTTTCAGTACCTATACAAAAGCAAAAGGAAAAGCTTAAATTATATATAATGTCCATGATTTAATCCTTTCATGAATGAAAAAAAAGTGTACTCAAATTATCAAAAGAAATGTTCCAAAATTATTAACTGACAACGTATAAACAAAACATGAAACAAAACATGAGTGGTACAGAAATACTATATAACTTACTTCATTCGCATAGCAAATGTGTTTATATCCTTATCCAACTGATCTAAAATGCTAATGCTCTGAATTATCATGTTGTCAGCCCTGTTGACATTGAACTTCACTTTTCCTCTTGAATACGAATGGCCAAGACCAAGCTCTGTCTGTCTCATAGACGCAGGTGACAGGCCCTTCACATAGCTTGGCAAGTGATGCCGGATGCCACGTATGATCTGTACAAATACTCAACACTATTAGTACCACACAATTTCAGAGTATACATTACGTGATAAACCTACATACTTTATTAAGAACACCTATTTTCTTTTATGTCACAAACTGTCCTATTAATACAAATTCCCACTCTTTCTCAAATATGAGGTTAACCATTTGAAATATGCACAATAAAAGTGACACAGCATAACTAAAACATTTAAACTCATATTACATACTATAATACAAAAAAAAATTACAACATGAAGTATACGATATATATAGGACAAAACAATCTCAAGTCAACAACACAATATATACCTCAGGTACAACTCCAACATGAGTTACTGATAAACTGAGCGCCTCATTGATAGCTGCAGCAAGTTTGACATCAGCCACTCCAAGCAGAACCTTACTTTTCTTGCCTACTGCTGGCAAATTTGTTTCCAAAAATGCAGACAATTCTGACGTCAGTACACCTAGAACAGAATTAATATCTTGGGTCAACTAACAGTAAATAAAATCATATACGTACTTACAAGAATACATTCAGCAATTGCTAAGTGACTTTCAAAATTTCTTAGTGAAGCTTCTATGATGACTACACAATGCAAAACAATATTACACTACACAAAATAAAATTATCTTACATAAAAAATGAAGCCATAATTCAATAAAAATTGAATACTTTGCTATGCCCATAGCATCATATAGAATCAATGAATATGCTTTGTGCAACCGAATATAATTTCTGGTACGTTTTTATTACTTCCAGTAATGGCGTAAGTGTACTTGTCATCTCTAATGCTTTCACAATATGACGACACTTAAAGTCCACATATTCAAACAGTCCCTGGTTATCGGAGGGGGTTCAGTTCCAGACGGCGTGACGATAACCGAAAATCAGAGATAGCAGCACCAATCCCCAGAATTCGTCGTCACTATAGAAGCGTCGTAAAACCGGATCGCTGATAACCAGGGACTGCCTAGCCATTCTACAGGGGCATGAGTAATGTTAGGCTCAGAGGTCTGGTTAAACTTATCTTTTAATGTATGCTTTGCAAGCCAGCTAAGCCTATTAATCTGTCCTTGAGTTTATATCCCGTAGTATTTTTGGTGTGCCCATATTTAATGGCTTATCACTGACGAAAATATATTGCTTATTTCTATGTTTAATTGCATCACACAGATTTATCACAAGGTAAAGTTGCGCAAGATTTTGTGGAATAAACTGAAGGATTATGGCAAGTTGTTTCATGGTACAGCAGCTGTATATTTACCACAGTCAGAAACATGTCATAGTTTAACATGTAGCTATACTGAACTAATTCAATACTATTAGCATGTAGTATAAGCACTGTGCTCTTAGTTTAATAATGTGTATTTCACAGGAAGTTAATATATTTGAATAGTACAGTAGTACTTAAAAAAAACTACATTTACTAAAGGTAATAATCATGTTGCTACAAAACTGTCAAAGGATGCACCAAAGAACTAATTGTTCCACTATAAGTTCGAATGATCAAATTGTTAGGAATTAGTATCTTCCAACATTTGCTTTTCTGTCTAGGCTTAACAAAATACCCTTGGTGAACACCATTAGCCTTTATATTTACTTACTGTATGAAAATTACACATAATATTTATTATCATATTTGCTCTTTGGTGTCATCTTGCAACACTGCAAGCATGGTTTACAGTGCCTTTACAATGGTCTGAAGGGTTTTCCTACGACCTTTACTTACATATACGGAGTAACTGAATTCCGAAGGCTTACAAACTAATGAACAGCTACTCACCTTCTGAAATGGCATTGATATTCTCCAGGGCAGAAGCAGCTGAAGTGAAAGGCTTGAAACCGACCAATCTGACGATGCTATGGAATTTTGAGGCATTATTAACAGCTTCTTCAACTTGGGGCAAAAAGACACCAACTTCTTCAAACTCGGTCACTTTGAACAGGCCAAAGCCCGAGGCATGTTCAAACAATACATACAGCTGAGCCTGAAAACAAGGAATTGAACATACTATAATAAATAAATTTAATATATATATATATTCTATATATATATATATATTATCTATATATATAAAAATATATATATATATATATATATATATATATATATAGACGACATTACATAACAGAAAGTACTACTCAATAACTTAAAAATACACATCCCTGTCAAATTTAGTGCCCTACACATTTTTCTCTTTATAATAAAATGTGAAAGTGAAAAAAAAAAATAAACCTTTTATTTCATACAATTAACTATAATTACAAAAACCACTTTTAAAAGCACTGGTAATGCTTAGTTATGGGCTGAAAAAAATCAAGCTGATGGCAGCAGCATTATTCAATTCTACACATCCCCATTAGTCAAGTTCCAAAAACAGTATGAGGTGGTAGCCTTGTATCATGTTACTGATACCACAAAGTACTGTATGAAAAGTTATTTCACATTAATTTATAATTAATGGAGATGCTGGCTTGTCCCCTGCTTTTATAACCATCTGTTTTCCTTTGATTATTACGCTAACAGGAATACACTGGTACAATTTACGTGTACATATTAAACATACAAAACTGGATGCTTCACTCCTAAACAGATACTAAGTAACTTCTGTTTATGTTTGGGAATGAGGATAAGTATTAAGAAGCTGTCTGGAATGAAATGGTAAAAGCTTAATAGGCTACTGATATAAAAAAAAAGTATCACAGTTCTAAAATAAACAAGGATTGGAGAAACCAATCCAGTTATTTATGGGTATGCATACTTAAAAATTAAATCTCTAAGAGAGCTTTCAGGAATCTGTTCAATTCCCCTTTTCAATCGAACATATTCCAGAAAGCTCTCTGTTGAGATTTATTTTTATAAATATAAATACCCATAAAAATTCTCCACTTCAAGACTCATGCTACTGTGAGTAATTTTTGAAAGCAAGGGTTAATATGTGAATAAGGCCTGTATTAGTTAGTCTATGCTGATGACACAGGAACTGTGGGAGAAAATGAGGAGGAAACTAATGACAGGTTTGACTATAAAACATGACAATTCACAGATAAAGTGTGCTAGGAAGATCACGTTTTAAATAGTGCAGAGATATTGCCCAGAGGCCATCCTGAAGAGAATGTTAAAATATGGTAATATACGGCACATGGCAAGTTATAAGATTTCTATGTCTGCAGTCGACCCCTGGTGTCCGCGGGGGATGTGTCCCACAATGCGCTCCCCCTCCCCGCCCCCAAATAGCAGAATCGACTCTAAAATTGCTTGTAAATGCATATTTTGATAGTTCAAACACCAATAAACCTCTCTAAAACTACTTATACCCGAGCATTTTAATAGATTTTTCAAAAAAATTGCAGTCATGAAAATATGAAAACACAGTAGTAATTAGTGAATAAATCTCCATGAAACATGCCGTGAATAAGTGAATCGCGAGACGCAAATAGGTGGGTGTCGACTGCATTCAATTCTAAATGCCATTTAAATATGTCAAGTTTTATTCAGATATCCTAACGGCTTTGTAGCCTCTTCTTGGCCCTGTATTGATTTTACCTGCAAAACTGGAGATTACTACGGCAACCATGTGGTTCGCTGACTATAATGTTACATGCAAATTGGACACCATGTTTGTTACTAGCCCCTTGGGAATGAACGTACAAACACAGGACTAAACACGAAGATGGTATCTGTCATAATAATAATCAAAAAGACAAATCATAAACAAACATAGAAGCAAAAGGCGATAAATACCTTATTACCTGCGACCTGGAGTTGGGGTGGTCGGGCGACACACAAAGGGCACCTAAAGAACTAGGCTAGGCCTAAGGAAGAGCTGTGACGGGTGACGTCATTTTTGTCAACCAGGTCCTCGAAAAATATTAATTTCATGGGGAAAAATTACAAATAAAAATAAAGTTGATTGGCAAATTTGACGGAAAGTAACAAGATAGGCCGAGTTATTTTTTTTTTTAATAAAAATTAAGTCGATCGCCAAATTTGACAGAAATTGGTATTTCTACAGAAGCAGCCAGCATGGACGGCAAGGAACGTAACCGCGGATACGACATCCACTAGGGATTGGGGCGTCCAATGTATTTCGCAGTGTTTAGTACTGGCCCCTGGGGGGATAATTACAGTCGTCCAAATAAATATTAGGGTAAAAAACCGCATGGTACAGGGGTGGACCATGTACGATCAATGTGTACAACCCCAAGAAACGTAATTATAACGCGTCCTGACACCGGAGTAGAGGTCTTTAGCTCCGTTTCTCACCAACAACAAGTCGCGTCTGATGCCCATCTCCGATGTCAGGACGCGTTGTAATGTACTTTTCTTGAGGTTGTACACATTGATCGTACATGGTCCACCCCTGTACCACGTGGTTTTTTACCCTACTTAAAATTCTTGTTCAGCAAATAAAACTGCATAGAAAAACCGCAACTGCCACATAGTCTAGGCCGCCGTGGATCTACCTAGGTATACCCAGAAATTTACCAGGTTGGCTTAATTATTTTTTTTTGGAAATTAAAAAAATAAGTCAATCGGCAAATTACTAATTAACCAGGTGGGCATAGATTAGTTTTTAAGGTGGTTTACAGCCCTTGAGTAACTTTTAATTACGCTTATACCTAGGCCTATCCTATTACCTAGCCACCTTTTCGTATAAATCTACAAAAATATATTTTAGCGTCCTAATCTAACCCAGTACGCCAGTCTGGGGGTCAGCAAGATGAAATTAGACAACCTTAGGCATCGTAGGCCTACGTAAATCCAAAATTCGCCATAGGCCTAAACCTCCCATGTTGAAAGGATTAGGCTATACCGGTAGACCTAGCTAAACTACGATACCCGGCTTAGCTTCAACGGGAAATTAGATGGAATAAATCTGCAATAAATCGCCATAAATCAAATAGGGCTAATAATAGGTAGGATGACGACCACCATAGGCCTAGTATAATAACCTTAAAAGGTCGTATCCAACACTGGGCCTATACTAAAGCGTCAACGAAACGGCTGACTCATGTTTTAATTCGTCAGAAAAAACTTGAAATGGCGTCACGATTAATATTAAATAGTAATAAAAGTGAATAGAATAACTTACGCATACCATTTTGACCGATTCACATCGTCCCGAAGACGCACCATGCGGGATTATAACAACTCCAATGCTCCTGGTGCACCACGACTGTATACAGGGCAAAACATGGTCGATGTCGGCAAACGCTACGGTACACACACACGGGGTGTATACCTGCATAGAAAGTGTCTTCTGATATACAAATTTAATATACTAACTATCGGGACAGTGCTAATATTCAATATTAAAGAAACGTTGTCTTTTTATCTTTTGCCGAGCCCGTTTACGAGTGTTTTAACAATAGGCCTACTGAGATTAATTAGTTTTGGGGTGTACCTGCATGGAAAGGGTCTTCTGATATACAGATTTGATATACAGAATATCGTGAGCAGTGTTATCATTCTTTAATAATATAAAAACGTTGAATTTTTATTCTTCTGGTGAGTTGCTCAAACAATAGGCCTACTGAGATTAAGACATGTCTCAAGTGATAGTTTTGGGGAGTACCTGCATGAAAGTGTCTTCTGATATACAGATGTAATATACAAACTATCGGGGAACAGCGTTATGTTTAATATTACAAAAACGATGTCTTTTATTCTTCTGACGAGTTGCTTAACAATAAGCCTATTGAGATTAAGATATGTCTTAAGTGAGAGTTTTGGGGTGTACCTGCATGGAATATATCTTCTGATACACATATTTGCTAGACAGAATGTCGGGAACAGTGTTAATATGTTTAATATAATAGAAACGTTGTCTTTTTATTCTTTTGTTGTCCAGTGACGAGTAGAGCACTTTAACAATAGGCCTATTAAGATGGAGATTAAGCGCTATAGTTTTGGGGTGTACGTGCATAAAAAATGTCTACTAATATAAGTTTAATATACAGAATGTCGGGACAGTGTTATTATTTAATATTATAGAAACGTCTTTTTATTTTTTTGCAGAGTCCATTGACATAAAAAAATTACAACCCCATTTAATGTAATTTTACCATTAAAGGTTTTATTTTATTAATTTATTTTCTTAGGATGCCATGCTTTCCAACCACACGGGATGGCCATGGTCAAATTACCAATGTCGAGATAGACTACGGATTTCAAGGGTTCCCGCGAGGACGGCAACATAGAAAACGATACAGGAGGTTTATTCGAATTTGGGAGGACGAATATAATTTGAGAAAATTGCAAAAAATTCCATTAAAAATAAGGAAAGCAACTTGATCACAATCAGTCCGGTATAAGCAAACTAGACAGTAACATAAACACTTCGCTAATGGTGCAAATTTGTTTTATAAATTAGGAAAACGAGTTACGAACGATTATACTTTTCGAAACGAGTGATTGTCATATATTTCGTTTATCGATCAATACTGAAAGAATATTAAATAGATAAAACATCCTTAGTAATGATAATGAATAATCCTCCCGATGCATTTCACTGGCTACTATCTATTAAGGCAAATATATGAATATAAAACAAGTGTTTGGAAGTACAAGGCGATGAAGAAAAAACAAAATAAATAAATACAATACTTCTTACCACCGAAAGCTGAAATAGTCTATTAGTAGGAATATGTAGAAAAATATGGATTGAAGAAATAAAGACGCAAGAGGGATAAAACTCTGCGAAAATGTAGATATTTCAGAATACATTCAAAACTTATCTTTTTGAACATTTATGTTAAGGAAGAATGTACGAAAGGAGCCCACCAAGTGGACCAAATGAGGAACGCATATATAAAACTTAGCTAAAAACTCAAGACCTTTCTTCCGTTTTGATCCAGGTACTACTACTACTACTACTACAACTACTACTACTACTACTACTACTACTACTACTACTACTACTACTACAACTACTACTACTACTACCCCATCTCTCTCTCGTCTTTTCATAATCATGTATAAAAAAACTATCTTGCTGAACGGCGCCCTTACAATGATTTAAAAGTTTTTAAGAGCTTGTCCTTTACGGCAGGGTGAATTTGTAATATCCTCTTCCTTTTACAGTTAAACCATCCACATCTTGCTAAAAGAGCTGGTGTGGTTTTTCGGTTTCCTTAAACCAGCCTAGGGTGGAATTAACGCTAGCGGATTTCGGCATCAATTCACTAAATACATACGCTACGCTGCTCGCTCTCCAAGAAGTAATATTTATATCAACGCCTTGGAGCCGATTCTGATCACCGGCGTCTAGCAAGGTGACTTCTTTTAGGTGTAGGTACTTTCCATTTGTTTCTATTTAAACATAAAATATTATTCATCCTTCGTCACACGTAGCTCGACTTTGAAAAGGTAAATCTTTAGTAGGCCTCAACGTTCGTATTTCCTATGATTGTATTTCTTCTTGTGGTGTTGTGCGTCCAGCGTTTCCCTACATTTTTTTCAGTATAATAATAAAGCTTTGTTCCCTTTTGCGAATAATTCATTAAAGCAATGTTGCTGGTCTTCAAGCCTATAAACAAGACCAAAGCAGATCGACTCAGTCAGGACATGGTCTGCAAGTTGTCTATTTGAGTGGTGAACAGGAAACGATCGTCCAGTATTGCATCAGCAAGCACAGAACTTTTAAAAGCTCTTGTCGCTGACTATCCTTTAAACCTCTTAGTTACCAGGTCCAACCTCCCCCCAACCCCCTACCCATCCATTACACCCCACGGAAGAGTAACAAAGAGTTACAAAGTAGTTTCCTTCCAGGAAGGGAAAAAAAATGTAAATGTTTCAGCTATAAATGAGACCTTGTCTGCGGTGTTAAATGCACGTGCATATACGGCGTGCAGTGCTAAAGAGTTAAACTCCAGACCCCAGGAAACAAACTAGGAAATATTTAAAAACAAAAAAATTCTTTACGGCTTGGTTGGTGTAGCCTCAACCAAGATGGCATATATAATTAAGGCGTGTTCTGCTTCGTTTCTCGCATACGCGGATATCCAAAAATAGATCCATTCATAAAATGAACACTGTTTACAATACTGAAGTTTCTAGGCCTATAAATAGCGCGAGAAAGCACTAAATATAATACGTTAAGGTCTGCTTATTATCTTGTCCTTTTTCACAAATTGTGTTTCATCTCAATTCAAACTTTTCTTGTACCTAATTGAAATTTATCTCTGCTAGAACGAATGCTTCCTGGATGGAGGTTAGACCTATATCTATGGGTTAGACTACTTATATATATATATATATATATATTTATATATATATATATATATATTATATATATATATGTATATATATATATATATATATATAGATTTATATATATATATTATATATTATATATATCATATATATTGCTTTTCCCCTTAGAGCCTATAGAATTGAAGGGGTAGAGCCTACTGGTTTTCACCGAGTCTTAGGGATAAGTTGGGTAAGCCCTTCTCCAGTCATTTGATCATTTCCAAACCGAACAGAGCCGCGAGAATGTAGATTTTTATTTAACAGCAATCCTACAGGGTAATACCAGTGTCTGGCAGTGACCTAACAAGAGGGATATTCACTCTTCAAAAAGGTTTCACATACCTTGACACTTCCTTGATTTATTACAATACAGTTTAATAATCCTAGACTTAGTAGTATCTACGTCAGGGAAGTAATCTGTACTGACCTAGCAGGGAGGAGTGGTAGAGGTATATTCTAAGCAAGAGGGAGTAAGAGTAGATGAAATAAAAGACTGATATCCAGGAAGACGAGTTCTGCTAGACTGGGGTGGGAGGCATGGAGTGTACATACTCTAACAATGTACGAAATTTCCCAGTCGTCCATTCATTTGAAATTATAAGACGGGTAATTCATGGGATCTCGACAGAAAATTTGGAAGAGTATCTAAAAGATCTATCCCAGTATAGGGTGTCAGTGAGAGACAAGAAAAAGATTATCAGAAAATGTGTAAACAGGAAATGACAAATATCTACTTTGACAGGGCAAGAATTGAAGCGTTAGTGCGTGTATGTGTCTGTATGTACTGCAAGACAACGTTGGTAGTATGCCTACGGAATTATATTCGAAACCAAAGAGATGGCCTCGGTTACTGAATTCACATCAAGTCCGGATGAACTCGTAGAACCCATGAAAGATGAGGTAACAAGAATTAAGAACCAGCTGGGCAGAATATAACCAAAAGAGGCGCTAAGGAAGGCACCGGGGAGTTACCAAAGTCAGAGGGTCATATGAGTTATTCGGGAGGTGAAAGTGCAGTACGTGGATATGCCAAGAATGGTGGAATATAGAACTCCGGTATCCGAAACAATATACTGTATATATATATATATATATATATGTAATAGTGTGGCACAGTGTTGTTATTCCAAAGGCAATAACTTAATAATACTTAAGAAAAAGGCACGAAACGGATAATAAGAAAAGAAAGAGGGATAAGAGAATGAAAATAATCAATTTTACGAAGGTATCGTTTTCCTCGGACTCGACCCAAAACGATTAGGCGTTAACCCACAGGCATCTGGTCTGCATCTCCCAGGCATCTTCGAGAAATTGGAATCCAACCCATTACGCCTCATCTTCCGATGATTAAGTGATTCTCTGGCACGCCCGACATTTGTGACACTTCAAGCGTCGGAGAATTAATGTAAGGTGGACCTTTTCAAGAGCCTTCTGTTTAATATAACCAAGGGAAATTCAAGGCTTCCTTGTTTCAAAGGTGGATCATGTGAAAATCTAAGCTCCACCCTTTCCAAAGATAGGCCTCTAGTATCGACGAATCAAAAGCCATGAGTGTTGGTCATAAGACAGCCCAAAAGGAGTATCAACGAATGGACCTATGAGGTTACCAAGGGATACGCCCTTAGAAGCCAGGACATGAAGAAGGAGGCGTATACAAATTCAAAGCCTACGAATTACTGTAGAGACCTGACAGGAAGGCGGTCTTGTATAATGTTTGCAGCCACTAAGGCACAAGAAGTCTTTCAGAAAATGCCACACCCAGTCAAAATCCAAAAATCCAAAGGCGGGGCTAAGGAGATTTCAACTGAACAAAAGGGCGAGACAGAGAGAGAGAGCAAGCAGAAAAAAAGGGAGCAGAGAAAAAAGGGGAACAGAGAAGCCAAGAGAGAGAACAACCGGGGAGCCTGAGGGGAGAGCTGCAGTGGCATGGCCGTGAAACAGAGAAAGACAGAAGAATCCCCAGAAGAAGATCAAGTGCAAAAGTGTGGTGTGCGAAGCAATCAAAGACAGTGAAGGTGACAATCAATACTCAGTAAATTTCCCTCGTGCCTATAGACTCGTAATTGCAACCCAAGTGCCAATTAAGTTTTATCAGTCCAAACCCAGGCCCAGTAACTAAAAAGGTGGAAAAAACTTTGTAAGAACCCCTAACGAAGAATAAACCTATGTTAAGAAAATATCAATCTTCATTTCTCATCCAAAACGATAACCATTTTTTGCTAATTCCCAAAGTACAGCCTCCAGCGGCACACCCGTTACCTTAGAGCTGTGTAATAGAAAGTAAGTACCGTCACAGATTTTTATTGGTGTCAGAGCGACGGGATACGAATGAGAAATAAGATTGATATAGTGACAAGATTAATCGTTGTCGAGCGGTAAGGACAGGAAGAGATAAAGTGACAGCAAAGAAATGGTGATACGACGTGACACGAATGACAGTTAAAAACAGCGGCAGCGAAACAGAATCAAAAGTTTAGCGTCGGCATAAGAGATTTCAATCCATTCACGCCACTCGAAAAAGAAAGTTCTCCCCAAAGACAGTTACCAGTGCTTCCCCAAATACAAAGACAGTTACCGAGTCGTAACAATAAAAGCGCTCCAAAAAAAAAAAACAAAAAAAAAGCCACCACACTCCACGAAGAAAAACTCCACTCCGAAGAACAAGAACAGTCGTTCCACTAGAAGAACAAGATGTCGAACGCATAAAGAATATATCAAGAGGAAAGAAAACAATTCCGAAAACGCATCAGTCAACGCAATCGAGAGAGAGAGAGAGAAGTCCCCTTCCCGCAGACGTAACAACGCATCATTCAACGCGCTGGTAGGCGAACGCAAGCTGTCAGACGTAAACCCGGGAGTCGAAGACGACGAAAGAAGTTAAGTCCAAAATAATATCCTCACACTTACATAACATTAAACTCTGTTAAAAGTAAATTACGCGATTAACATTTCAGTTAGACAATTTCTGGTATTTCAAGATTAAAAGATTTTCCCTCTGAACCTTTTTTTTGGCAACGAAACTACGATATTTCTTAATTTTACTAATTATAACTAATCAGCTACTAAAGGAACCTTTTCCCGACATTTGTATTTACTAAGCCAATAACTTTAAATTTTTAATTTGAATTTTGATTGTGTCATTTTTTTGTTATTTTTTTCGTGATTTTGGTTGTTTTGCGATTTCTTGTACTTTTTGTTTTTTTTGTTTTAGTATTTGCTTTTACTTTTATTCGTTACGTCGAATGAATGTTTACTTGTTTTTATTTTGTTTGTTTAGGATAACAAGGGTAATTCACGGGAGGTCTCTCGTTAGCGTACACTTTATGGTCCAGTTCAGTATCGTTTTACCAGTACTGTTAAGAGGGTTTTTGTTGTTGTTTAAGAATCGCTTACCTCCGGTAAACGGTAAGACTTTGAGAATATTTCAGGGGAAAATTCCTTTATTTTTTTTTTGGTGTTTTTGATCGAATACTTTAGTAAAAACAGTTTATTGTTATTATCATTTTCTTTTGGGTATTTTACGGTCATAACTTTGATACTTTTAATGATACTCAGTACTTAAGAAAATTTCCATTAACGAGTCGATGGTCAAAGGGAGACCGACTCCTTATCAGAACGTAAGAACGCCTGTGCTCACGAGAAGTCAAACAAGGAAAATAAACATGCCGGAAAGTACACAGTCCGCGAATTCGAACGCAGCAGTAATGGGAACACATAAGGGGCATGTGATTAATCACATAGCTAAATTTTGCGGAAGAAAGAACGGTTCAGTTAGCTTGTAACTTAGAAAACTGGATAGAGCAAGTGGAGACACGCCTAGATAGCATAACGGGGACAGATAGAGAAAAGCTTATTGAAGCCAAGAGTTATCTTGATTTGGAAGCCGGAGGAGACTTAGAACGATACGTCCACTCCGAGACTTACCGAGATCTTAAGAATTGGGAAGAATTGAAACGGTATTTTAGGAAGGTTTATTCCACAGTTGGTGAAAGAGATCCATTTACTAGTTTGGCAATGGATAGTGCGTCAATTTAAGTTAGACGAAAGACGTTATCAAGAGTTTAGCTCTCAGTGTATAACAATATGAATGAATGGGGTAACTTCATGGAATCCACAGTTGGATAGAGGTAGAAGGAGGCAAGCAAAAAATGCTAATGAGTCATGCTAAAAAAATATTTAGACTAGCAGTAATGATTGGAAGCCTGCCAACAGAAGTCATTGCAAGGATGACCGTAAGTGGGAGACATCCGTGATGTAGCAGAGATTGAAGAGGAGGAAACAAAATTTTAGGTAGAAAGACCTGAAGGGAATCCTATATACAGACCTTTAGTCGCTATAGTACAAAAGGAAAGAGGTCCAAATAGATCTAGGACACCATCTAGAAATCAGAATAAGATGCCAGGTAAATCTTCTCAAGGAGGATTTTCGACAGTCACGTGTTATAACTGTCAGAAGAGAGGACATTATGCCAGTGAGTGCCGAGGGATAGCCTTCTGTCCTTTCCATAAGAGAACAGGACTAGTGCCCGAGAATGCAGGAATAAATTTGTTTCAGCTCCTAGAGGTAGATCTCAGTCGAGAGGCAGAGGTAGAAACAATAGTCAATCTCCCCATCTAGAGGAAATAGAGATTCCGTCCCAAATAGATATGTTAATCAAACAGCAAGCATAGGTTATCAACCAGCTCAGTCAATGTCAGACGACGCAATGGGAAATTTTCTGCTTACTGGTACAATGAATCTTCCTCTATAACAGAGAGAAACGTCCGGAATGTCAAGGCTAAGCCCAGCTACACAGGTTAGCAAAGTTGATGTAGGAAATGAATATAATTATAGACCATATTTCCAGCACATGTCGGTCTAGAGAAACCTATTGTTACATCTTGATACAGGAAGTCCTAAGAATATAATGTCAGAAAAGGTGTATCGATTGTATTTTTCTCACTTAAGTTTGAACCCAAGCGGTAGATTGTAGAATCACAGACGTCCAGGGTAATGATATCCACGTAATTGGACAGTTAGATTTTCCATTTAGGCTAGGAAGAATTGCTCTAAGAGAAATGTTCTGGTAGCCAGAGATATACAATTAGCTTTTGCTCATTTGCTGATAGGTTATCCAACTATGGCTAGACAAGGGATAAGCATTGATGCCCCCTAGAGAACAGCTAGTGATTAAAAAACGGTCGTGAGATTTCTAGAATACCAATATGCAAGTCAATTAAAAGAACCCAGACTCAACAGAACCCCACACTGAAAGGTATTTTAAAGAAGGATAAGACGGAGGGAAGATATCCAGAATGCATCACGAGTTCACAACAGATCATTAACCTCTTAGAATCAAATCAATTGCACTTATTTAAAGTTATAAAGAAAGGGAATTAAGACTTAAACCAGGAGAAGAGTATTCTTGGGGTAGACTGTACGGTAAAAAAAATCCAATTTTTCAGAAGGGAAGGAAAAATTCTCACGCTTACTGAAAAGTCGCAAGTAAACGGAATACATTATTCTTCTAGTTTACATGAAGTTAGACAGAGCAAAATAGCGTTACAGATTACGAATAACAGAGGAGGAAAGGTTCTAAGTTAACACCAGGTACAGAGATAGGCCCTAGCAGAAGTATACTCCATACCTATCCGAGTTGTAGAAAGGGAAACAGTAGCCGCGATCAGTAAAGGAAATGAAAATTATGCCCAGGACATAAAACTGAGAAGAGCTAAGATAGGATTTCATTTAAAGGACATTAAGGAAAACCATGTTAGAGAAGAATTCATAGACTTATTGTGCGAATATAATATATAGGTCGCTCTAGACGGCGACACCTTGGGAAATACACGCGAAATAACGCACAAGATAGACATTCCATCAAACACAAAGCCAATTTACATACCAGCTTATAGAGTAGCACATTCCCAAAAGGAGATCATCGAAAGAGAAGTACAAAGAATGAATAGGCAAGGAATAATAGAACCATCTAAATCCCCATGGTCTTTTCCACTTTTGCTAGTTCCTAAAAGGGACAAAACTTATAGAATAGTTGTGGATTTCAGAAAATTGAACCAAATTACTGAAAATGATCCTTATCCAATGCCGTCAATGCGAGATCTTATCGCCACTATAGGGTCCAAGAGATACTTCACCACTATAGATTTATTGCAAGGATTCTTGCAAATCCCTCTAGACGAAGAAAGTAACCTTTGACTTGCTTTTTCCACTAGTAACGGCAGATACCAGTATGTAAGAATGCCCTTTGGTCTAAAGTCAAGCCCGGTAACTTTTGTAAGATTAATGGATAAAATTTTGGGCGATTTACTAGGCAAAGACGTACACTGTTACATAGATGATTTGGTAATAGCAACAGACACTATAGAGGAACACATAGACTTAGTCAGAGAAGTCCTAAAGAGATTAAGAAAAGCCAACCTGAAGCTTAAACTGAAGAAGTGTAACTTCCTTAAAAGGAAAATAGACTACCTTGGTCATACACTAAGTGAAAAGGGTGGCGTAGAAGTTAAAAAACGAATTAAAGATTAAGTCGATTAAGGAATATCCAACACCTCAGTGCAAGAAGGACGTAAAGTCATTCTTAGGTTTAGCAGGTTTTTACCGCAAGTTCATAGGGAACTTTGCAGTCATATCCGCACCACTAACTGAACTTTTAAAGGAACACGTATCATTTGTATGGACAGACGGGCAGCAAGAAGCATTCGAAGAATTGAAAGAAAGATTAACACATCCGCCAGTACTTAGCTTCCCAGACTTTGGCAAGGAATTCTTTTTAGCCACGGACGCAAGCCACATTGGTATAGGAGCATGTTTAATGCAAAAACAAGATAATAAGTATATGCGATAGCTTATTACAGTAGGAAATTAAAGCCCTCAGAAGTGAACTACTCAGTAACAGACTCGAGTCTCTAGCTATAATAGACGCTTTAAAGCATTTCAGATATATAATTTTTGGTTACAAGATAACCGTCTTCACGGATCATTCAGCTGCAGTAGAAATGCTAAGAACCCTAATTTTTCTGGACGAAGAGCCCGTTGTTCATGACAGCCCAAGATTATGATATAGAGGTGAAATATGTCCCTGGGAAAACGAATAAGGTAGCAGATGCATTATCAAGATATATGTCACAAGGTGATAGCATAAATATAAGTCAAGAAGAAGAAAGGATGAAACAATGTGCAATAACGTGAATGTATTCACCATGCATTATACAGAGGAGCTTTCCCGGCAAAATTTCATAAAAGAACAAGAAAGAGATGAAGATATAAGGGAACTGTTTAAATACGTTAGAAACGAAAGAAAACACGCCAACAAGAATTAAACCGAACTAGGTAGGAAGGTTGGATGTCCCACAGATGCATTAACGGACATAGATGGCGTATTAATTTGGATGTGTCACGGAATATGACCCATTTGGTCAATTTCTAGGTGTACTGCACAAAAGATTAGTACCTAGAGTCTAAGAAACAAGGTCATTGAGCTAATGCACGAAGATGACATGAGAGCTCCACCCAGGAAGGGATGAGACAATTAGACTAATCCGAGAACTTTCCATTGGAAGGGAATTCACAAGGATGTTAGTAATTATGTGAAAAGCTGCAATATATGCAACAGCTACAAGGGAAGAACAGACAAGGAATGTACACTAGGGAAATATCCTATCCCACAGACTCCTTTCGAAAGAGTATCTATTGATCTTATCACTAATCTTCATACCACGAGTAAAGGGAATAAGAATATACTAGTATGTATCGACGCGCTCACGAGATATACGAGTTGGTACCACTAACTAGTAAAGTGCCAAGGAATGTGTAACCGCTCTCTTCGATAAGATATTTTGCAGATATTCTGCCCCACAGCTCATTATCTCTGATAATGGGACCGAGTTCAACAACTCATTAGTTCAAGAAATTTGTAACGCCTTTAAGGTAGAAAAGGTAGCGATACAGCCGTATCACCCAGCTAGTAATGGCTTAGTAGAAAGGAATAACAGGAAGGTTTTAGACGTATTACGTCACACAGTAGGACAGGATCCTGATGGGACGTCAATTTACCTTTAGTCCAATTATCATTAAATGCCAGGCATCATACGAGTATTCGTGCAACTCCCATAAAAGCTTTGATGGGATATGAACCCAGATACCTTATGCATGGCTGAATCAGCCAATACAGCCTAATACTCTGAAGATATCATGAAGATAAGAATCGGAAACTTTAAAGTAGTACACAAGCAATTGCACAAGAATCTAGAAGAAGCCCAGCAGAATATGATAGAGAAGCACCAAGAAGGATTAAGGCCTGTAGACTACAAGAAAGGAGATGAAGTCTATATTAAGAAGGAAGTAAGAAGTGGTATTAATTATAAGTTAGCCACAAAATTCACAGGACCATACAAGGTCGTAGACGTACAAGAAACTAAGATAAAGGTTAAGAAAATGAATAACCAAATGCCTTCCACATATGCTGAATCATTAGAAGAAGAAGAATTTTGGATAAACAAGGACAAGGTCAAGAGAACCAAAGAAGTTGAAGAATCCGAAATGACAGAGACGTCAGAAGAAATTCCAGAAGAAGGAACTAGATATAACCTAGAAATAGAAGAGTCACTTTTCAGTGAAAACAGCCAGAACAAAAAACCCATTAATTCATCCCATTATTCCCATGTATTTATTTTGATTTCTTTATTGCTAAGTTACCTTCATCGGTCGACTTAGGAATAATCTTTTATTGTTACAATTCTTACTTTAATTAGTCGGTTTGTAGCAATTTTTTTGAGTTACGTGCACTAACTTCAAATTTATTTTGACTTGAAGGGAAATATTTGGGTATGTAAGAAACGATTCAATGCGCAGTATAAGAATTTAAGACGTATATTAAGTTTTAAAAAAACCGTTCCATAAGAACATTCTTAGAAGTAAAAGAATAAATAAGACGGGTTAAGATAGATATTAAGAGATTTTAAGATAAGAGAATTCGTTTCAGAAATGATTATGATTTTAAAGGGGTAATTAATACACTTACTTTGTTCAAATCCATTAGATGTTGATTGATGAAAACTTACTAATAAGATATTAATCGATGAAGACTCACTAACAAGATGTTAATTGATGAAGACTCATTAACAAGATAGTAGTTGTTGAAAAACTTACTAACAAGATATTGATTGGTGAAAACTTACTAATTGTTTTCACAGTAGAAGAAACCTACAAGTATTAACCACTAACCGGTTCCTTTAACCGAGTTGCCAATTTTGTTTTAGTATCAAGCAGTGAAGTTATATTGTTTAATGTACAAGGTTACTCAGAAATTACAGTAAGAATGTCCAATGAAATTTTGCATAAACACAATACACACTCTCAGTAGGAAGTCAAGGACACACTTGTTATTGCATACAAATACACAAGGATATTTTCTCCCAGGACTTGTCTCCAAGCAGCAGGTCACAGCCAACAAGAAGCCATCAAGTGTCGTCAACAAAGAACGAAATTTATTTTTCCATAAAGAAAGACGATATCCACCTAGATAGAATAGGACTGAGGACTGAACCAATCATGTACTGTAAACTTGGATAGTTACCATTATTTTTTGCTTCTACCATGCATTTATGTAACTTATGTGACTTAAGGGCTTATGTATGTTAAACTTTCAGTTTTTCTTGTTTTTTGGTGATTTAGTTTTGTTTGCATTCAGTTTCACGTTTCTTAATGTGATTTACTCATATTTGAATTCACTTTGATGATTCCTTTAATTACTTAATCAAGTACTTGTTCATATTCATATTCAGTTTTATGTTTCTCTGAATGTTACTTACTGGACTCAAGTAAATTACTCATGTTTACAGTTCAATTTTACTTGATTGGTTGCCCATAAACGTTACTTAATAATCAAGGATTTGCTCATGTTTACATCACTTTTGATGTTTTTGAGTTAAAGTTTCATATGATTTCCAAGAAGCATAAGTTAGGAGTCCTCTTGTAGGTATAATATTTGCTTCAGCTTAGATAACGCTGTCGGAGTCAGCGAGGTAGCGGGCGCCGAGACTGTATAGTGTGGCACAGTGTTGTTATTCCAAAGGCAATAACTTAATAATACTTAAGAAAAAGGCACGAAACGGATAATAAGAAAAGAAAGAGGGATAAGAGAATGAAAATAATCAATTTTACGAAGGTACGTTTTCTCGGACTCGACCCAAAACGATTAGGCGTTAACCACAGGCATCTGGTCTGCATCTCCCAGGCATCTTCGAGAAATTGGAATCCAACCCATTACGCCTCATCTCCGATGATTAAGTGATTCTCTGGCACGCCCGACATTTGTGACACTTCAAGCGTCGGAGAATTAATGTAAGGTGGACCTTTTCAAGAGGCCTTCTGTTTAATATAACCAAGGGAAATTCAAGGCTTCCTTGTTTCAAAGGTGGATCATGTGAAAATCTAAGCTCCACCCTTTTCCAAAGATAGGCCTCTAGTATCGACGAATCAAAAGCCATGAGTGTTGGTCATAAGACAGCCCAAAAGGAG
Source organism: Macrobrachium nipponense (assembly GCF_015104395.2). Taxonomy (NCBI): domain Eukaryota; kingdom Metazoa; phylum Arthropoda; class Malacostraca; order Decapoda; family Palaemonidae; genus Macrobrachium; species Macrobrachium nipponense. The sequence continues at coordinate 3,638,265 of NC_087212.1, forward strand.
TATCAACGAATGACCTATGAGGTTACCAAGGGATACGCCCCTTAGAAGCCAGGACATGAAGAAGGAGGCGTATACAAATTCAAAGCCTACGAATTACTGTAGAAGACTGACAGGAAGGCGGTCTTGTATAATGTTTGCAGCCACTAAGGCACAATAAAGTCCTTTCAGAAAATTAGCCCACCCGCCATCAAAATCCAAAAATCCAAAGGCGGGGCTAAGGAGATTTCAACTGAACAAAAGGCGAGACAGAGAGAGAGAGCAAGCAGAAAAAAAGGGAGCAGAGAAAAAAGGGGAACAGAGAAGCAAGAGAGAGAACAACCGGGGAGCCTGAGGGGAGAGCTGCAGTGGCATGGCCGTGAAACAGAGAAAGACAGAAGAATCCCCAGAAGAAGATCAAGTGCAAAAGTGTGGTGTGCGAAGCAATCAAAGACAGTGAAGGTGACAATCAATACTCAGTAAATTTCCCTCGTGCCTATAGACTCGTAATTGCAACAAGTGCCAATTAAGTTTTATCAGTCCAAAAGCCCAGTAACTAAAAAGGTGGAAAAAACTTTGTAAGAACCCTAACGAAGAATAAACCTATGTTAAGAAAATATCAATCTTCATTTCTCATCCAAAACGATAACCCTTTTTGCTAATTCCCCAAAGTACAGCCTCCACGGCACACGTTACCTTAGAGCTGTGTACGAGAAAGTAAGTACCGTCACATATATATATATATATATAATATATAGTATATATATATATATATTTATATTATATAATGAGGGACAGAGACCTTTCAACACCGCAAAAATATTGCAATACACATCATGGACGCGGCCATATATCTATGGGTGCGACGTATTATGGTGACATCACTGCATGTCATCGATTGCTCATTCCCAATAGAAGGTCACTGACATACCAACGAAAGTATAACCTTGTCCTTGCTATCCTTCATGTTTCTACTAATCAAGTGGACATGGATTAAGTTTAGTGGCCACTTTATAAGATAAAACTTTGGACAAGTTCTAGTCGTTCTAACAAGTGTGCCGTGTTTTAACTAGTTTAAAGAGCCTTCCAGTTTTCGTAAATGGTATCTTTTACGATGCATTTGCTAACATTGCAATGGTCTTGATTTTTAAATAAACAGCAGCGTGGAGAAAACGGTGAAAATAGTCTTTATTATACCTTCACAGTTGTAAGATTGTCACTAAATATACATGGGGTACACCACAGTGTTGTTTTGTAACACAAGCAGTGCACATCTCAGATTTTAAATGCTCCTCTGAAGCGGATATGGCGCATGCCTGCCGAGATTACTGTCACTGACAAGACAACCACAAGTTGTTGTTGTTGTTTGAGATTAAGCTTATGCCAGCACGGGATCTTGCTCCTAGAGCAGCCCGTAGGTGTCATGAGGGGCCTGCGCAGAATATATATACTTCTGGCGGACGTATTTCTTGCGTCCACTGTGATGTTTCTTCTTGTTAATATCAGATACAACTCCTGCTTCTTCTTCTCCTTGTCTCTCTTTGGTCATATAGGAATGGAAATGGAAAATATAATTTTAGGTCAAAGGCGAAGCGCTGGGTGTGGCCCGTCCTACATAGTTACCAGACGCACGATTATGGCTAGATTTTAACCTAAAATAAAATCAAAACTACTAAGGATAGCTGGCTGCAATTTGGTATGTCTGGTGATTAGAGGGTGGATGATCAACATACAAATTTGCAGCCCTCTAGCCTTAGCAGTTTTTTTTAGATCTGAGGGCAGACAGATAGACAAAGCCATCTCATTAGTTTTCTTTTGCTATAAACTAAAAAGTGGATGGAGCTATAGGGGGCTAATGGACGTTACAAATACTAGTTCTCTGAATCCTGCCTTCAGTGGTGTGTAACAGCTTAGCATGGTTGAACAAAACTGGGGTGTCCAATGACAGCAATGCCCAACCTCCTCTGGGTATCAGATTTCAACCTCCCTCTCTCTCTCTCTTTTTCTAGTTACCAAATCAATAATGCTGAAACTTAACGCACATCGCAAGACCAATTTACTAAGTAGTAATAACTTGAAGGCACTGAACTAAAACCATGTTTTAAAATCTGTATTAGAGGTGATAAGAAGAATCTGGTTGACCATAACATACAGATTTACTAACTTTTCTCACGAGATACTCTAATTGAAAAGAGTAAAGGAGGGAAAAATCAAGAATGTATATAATTGTTAACAACTCAAGTATCTATATAATTCAGAAGTCAATTGTATCTATATAACTCAGAAAAACTAATGTAAATAATTCAGGAAAAACTCAAGTAACTATATAATTCAGAAAACTCAAGAATCTATATCAATATCATTCCAAAAAACAAAAAATAAAGTATCTATATAATTCCAGAAAAACTCAAGTATATATCTATATAATTCCAAAACACTCAAGTAACTATATAATTCGAAAAATTCAAGTAGCTAAATAATAATTCAGAAAAACTCAAGAAACAAAAGTATCTATTATTTCAGTAAAAGTTAAGTATCAATTAAATAAAAAATGTTTTTAATATAAAACAGAAATCTAGTCATCTTTAAAACTTTAAAACTTCAACTCTCTCTCTCTCTCTCTCTCTCTCTCTCTCTCTCTCTCTCTCTCTCTCTCTCTCGCACGTTTTTAAGGAAAATAACAATTTAACAATATCGTAAAATTTTATTATTTTTAAATCATATTTTTGCAACATGTTTTCTTTCATTATAAAAAATATGATATAAAAAGTTACATAACTGAAAAAGAAAAGTTACGAAAATAGGCACTACTCATGAAAAGGTGGAATTTATCGCATTTAACTTCCATACAATATACTGACTTTATTATCACTATTATTATGATATTTTCATGGATAAACGAACTCTCAATTAGAAAAACTCAAAAGGCTGTTATGGAGACTTCCATCAAGCGAGTTCTTCATTTCCAAACAGCCTAGCTGAGCTCTTGGCTTCTTGCTCATCAGTGGTTTTCTCGTTCAAGGTTATGCGCGCGCAGCTGTGTAGTACTGTGTCTATTTGCAGGCTTGCCACGCCACCTCATCACCACACACAATCAACACAGCAAGACGAAAAGTGCTTTCGACTATACGAAGACACGCAAGCAATCATGGAGCCTTGGTTACGGGTTTCCTCGACTGCTTCATGAGGACACGAACAAGATAATGGAAACTTTCGAACCTGGGACGCTGGTCACGGCTTATATGTGGATGCTTCGCTGTTTCATAATGGGTGCTTTGTTGTTTCACAATGGGAGCTTTGCTGTTTCATAATGGGTCTTTGCTGTTTCACAATGGGTGCTTCACGGTTTCATAATGGGTGCTTGGCTGCTTCACAATGGGTGCTTCGCTGTTTCACAAGCGAACGAAGCAACACACATAGACGCTTCGAAGCAACGAATCCTGATGGTATACGGTATTAGACCCAGGCGCTATCACGGTCCCTCTTAACCCGTCAAGAGACGACACTGAAGACTTGCCAAAGTCGTATGGAATAGCGAGACTAGGACTACCAAGCGGAGATTTGTACTATCAACTATCCCGAGATTCCCAGGTGACTTAGACGAAGAGGGGCTCAGCGGGAAACACGGGATTTATATCGGGAAATGAGACGAATGCGTAGGGATCCGGCACGACTCGGTTACCGACGCTCGAAGAACCACCGTCGCTGTTTGGCCTTCCAAATCCTCCTCCCCAGTTTATACTGGTGAGTAAGAAGGGCATGGGGGCGGGTGGTTCCGATTGTCAAGAAGGACAAGGCGATTAGGGTCAGGAGGAACTTCATCTCGAGTGGCGTCTGAGAAGTGGGGGAAAATGTTAAGACTTTTAACTATTGTGTTTCTAATTACTATTTAATTCGTAAAACTATTAGCTTATACACACATAAATATTAAATATATGTGTATGTATATAAATAAAGGTTTTTTGCCACGAAGGAAAAAATGAAAAAGCGAGATAGCCAAGTACTTCAGTCCTGTTCGGACCCTTTACTGTAGATATGTATGTATATAATATATATATATATATATATATATATATATCTATATATATATATATATATATATATATATAATATATATATATATATATATATATATGTATATATATATATATATATTATGTTTATAATTACCCTTGGATTTAAGTTTATTCTTGAGGTATGGTGAATTGGATATTAAACTATATTTGTGAATATAAAGTCATGCGCGTATAAGTTACACAAATTCAACAAAATATTTGTCTGAAAAAAAGTCATGCGTAGATAAGTGACAAAAAAATCACTATTTGTAATCCTGATGCACGGAAATATTTAAAGAAATTATCATTAATACACTATTAATGTGACAAGGTCATCGTACATTTGGTCCAAATACGTTACAATGAGCAAGATGGTTTTCAAGGCAACAAATTTCTACAATGAATTGTATCTTTAGGTTAATTGTCACGAGATGGTTACAAAATGAATATATCTGTCAGGCTTCATTGAATTTCGTCAATGTGTTTCTTGATATTTTAATATAAAATACATGAGTGCAAAACTTCCTTGCCTGAGGTTATCAAGTTGCAATACTTTTAGCTGTTACTGTACATTTTTACGGGTGATTTCTAAGTAAGATATAGTCGATTCATTTAAGGTAGATTCTTGCGCCTACGAGACGTTTGTTTGGCGGCCTCTGATTGGCTGGTAGCGGGAGGCAGACTGCTCGCTCAGTGGGTCATATTTTCGTTTGTAGCTTAGAAAACTAGCAATATGTTTACATTTCTTCATTTATCTCACGTTTTACAAAAGATAGGAAAGTTTTGGTCATACCTAAGGATTCGGTATTAAATGTACAATTAATGAATCTTTTCCTGAAATCATAAGTAAAATACAAAGGAATTACAACGAGTAGAAGTGAAGGGAGAAACATTTCATTCTTTATACCGTGTTTTTATTCATCATCGGATTTGCATAATCATGAGATCAAGTAAAATAAAATCTTGTGTTATTAAACAATAAAATCACCCTGAATACGCTGGTGCTTTCAGATTTTAGATGCGTGTAATATATAAAGAGAAAATGAAGAATATGTCTTATTATGTTGCATTCGTGCTTGACTCGGTTTGACAATAGTGCCGAGACACATCGTTGGGTCCTCTCAGCTAGAGCCGTTGGCGTGTTGGCAGTTGCCAATTGGCGATATGAGAAGTTTGCAGTTTCGAGACTATGTATTCACCGAATTATTATGTCCTTATATTTTCTATAAATAAATGCATAGAATTCCCATTATAACTTTCGGAACATTTTTACTCAAAATATCATATATGTCCGTATTTCTGGACATATCTGATAAAAAAAGTAAATAATCAGATGGATGCATCTGGTATCGTTGGAGGTGTAGGCTGGCCGCGGGCGGGAAATTCAGTCCAGGAATGAATTTGAAATCTACGGACCTACTTCGCACTCTTCAGCTCATCCTTAGTTTTAATGAGGTTGGTTTCAACATATTGTTTCTAATTTTCTTATATGAATATATTTTCAAACTTAAGAGATATCAGAGACTTAATTGAGTGATATGAAATAATAATCTCAGTGGAGCAATAAACAGCAACGAACTAAGCAAGATTTTTTTTTCTTTTCAAGCAGATGTTCAAGATGACAGCATCATTCGTCGCACCGTTTCCAGATTTGCAAGTCAAGCTCGCAACATTATAATGAATGTTCATCGTTACTTCAGCTCACAGTGGGGAGCAGACTCAAGAAATGAAGTATTTGAGAAGACCGCCAAAGCTACAGGAGTGCCAACCAACACAGTGAAAAAAATCAAGCGACAGTCATCTGAATGTGGTAACGTCCCCTTCGCTTCACCTGTATGAAGAGGATCCGAGTGAAGGACAAGGTGGATAGTTTTGAAAATGAGTGTATTCGGAAGGAGATTTTGTCTTTTTACGAGAGAGGAGAGCTCCCAACGTTAGATGCCCTACTGGAAAAAGTGAAGGAGGACCCGGTGAAGTTTAATGGTGGAAGAACAACGTTATGGAAAATTGTGAGAGGGCTTGGATTCCGGTACAAAAAAAGTGACGAGTGGAAGAGCAATTTTAATGGAACGTGATGATATAGTGGCAGCGAGAACTGAATACCTACGGTTAATTGAAAAGAATAGGAATTGTAGTCCAACTGAACGTAAACCTGAAGTATTCCTTGATGAAACTTGGATAAACCAAAATGAATGTGTACGTCAGTGTTGGACAACGGGTGAAGGCGAAATAGGACCCAAACTTAAGACTGGAAAGGGGTCAACATTTATTGTGGTGCACGCGGGGAGTGAGAAAGGGGTTTGTCAAAGATGTCGCTATTTTTGTTTGTTTTAGGTCAAAAAATGGTGCCAAAGGGACTACCATGATTCCATGGACCATGAAAGGTTTTAAAGTGGTTAAGGAACAACTATTGCCTAATATAGAAGATAGATCTCTAATCATAATGGACAATGCTCCCTACCATAGCAAAATAGAAAATAAAGTGCCAACAACCAGCAACAGAAAAAGTGAAGTCATACAGTGGCTTTCTTCTAATAACGTCACCCACGACCCATCAGCAACAAAGCCAAAATTGTTGCAAGTTCTGTTATTTATCAGTGAGCCTCATAAAGCATGTACATTTCTCACTTAGACTAAATTGAAGCCAACACCCAGATGCATCCATCTGATTATTTACTTTTCTTTTATCAGATATGTCCCAGAAATACGGACATATATAATATTTTAGTAAAAATGTTCGAAAGTCATAATGGGAATTCTATGCATTTATTTATAGAAAAATGTAAGTGACATAATAATTCGGTAAATACATAGTCTCGAAACTGCAAACTTCTCATATCGCCAATTGGCAACTGCCAACAGCTCTAGCTGAGAGGACCAGCCCCACGATATCTTGCGTCTCTCGGCACTACTGTCAAACCGAGTCAAGCACGGATGCAACATAATAAGACATATTCTTCATTTTCTCTTTACATATTACACGTATTTAAAATCTGAAAACACCAGCGTATTCAGGGTGATTTCATTGTTTTAAAACACAAGATTTCATTTTATCTTGATCTCGTGAATTATGCAAAATCCGATGATGAATAAAAACAGGTATAAAGAATGAAATGTTTCTCCCTTCACTTCTACTCGTTGTAATTCCTTTGTATTTTAACTTATTGATTTCAGGAAAAGATTCATTAATTGTACATTTAATACTGAATCCTTTGGTATGACCAAAACTTTCCTATCTTTTGTAAAACGTGAGATAAATGAAGAAATGTAAACATAATTGCTAGGTTTCTAAGCTACAAACGAAAATATGACCCGCTGAGCGAGCAGGTCTGCCTCCCGCTACCAGCCAATCAGAGGCCGCCAAACAAACGTCTCGTAGGCGCAAGAATCTACCTTAAATGAATCGACTTATAGTGATCCAGTCGTTTTTAAACTTGGTGAATTTCAAAAGCTTGGTGAATTTCATATCTTCATTGAATTACGTTGATGTGCACAATAAAAGTATTTTGGAAAGTTTAACACATTAATGATCACATAAAAGGGAAAATTATATTACGCCAGCTTAGACGTTCAAGGTCGATATAGCTCTACAAAACCGATCTTACATAAAAGAATTCACAACCAGAAATACACATTAATTAAAGGAGTTAGCCAAAATGAATCATATGACCCCATACAAGGCAACTTTCACGTCACGTAATTTAAGCACTAATGAGAAGCTATACGATATACGTTGACGTAACACATCAAACAGAACTGGGAAAAACTGGTAATATGTATTAGAAGTATAGTGTGTGAGTGTGTATATGTATATATATGTGTGTACAATATTAATATACCTAAAGGTAGTGTGTGTATTTGTGTATAATATATTAATATATCTAAAGGTAGTGTGTGTTTGTGTATATGAATATGTGTGTATAATATATTAATATACCTAATGGTAGTGTGTGTTTGTGTATATGTATATATGTGTGTATAATATATTACTATATATTATATGTGTGTGTAATGTATTAATATATATTATATAGTGAGTGTGTCTACGTGCGTATAATACAATATATACTTCATTATGTATGTTATGTACATATATATCAATAAGGATCTATAGCATAGTTCTAACTTGATACTTCCCACTCACCTATATACACTTACAAGAAAGCTATATATATCCTTCTTAGGAGACACTCCTTCGATCCTTCGCGTGTGGGCGTTGGAAAGGCTGTGTCTACTGGCCGATCATCAGCCCAATATTTATACCGTCTGGAGCCGACCAAGTCGACTATACACTGGTGCACATGCGCCAAAAATATATACGTACAGTAACCTTCGTATAGCTTATATCTTGCACGGATCTGTAACAACGATGCAATGGACAATAATACGCGGAATTCGCAAGTATTTGCTGCGTCCTGGCGTGACCATATTTTGCTTTTGATTATAACGTATGATTATTTTACAACTACCTGTATATATCCTTTGGTTATATACAGTAGTAATTTTATTCTAGTTCTCCATGTGTCCGATTTTTTTTCATATTCCATTTACCAAGCGTACGACTGTGAAATACATATGTATAAGTATATATATATATATATATATATATATATATATATATATATATATGTATGTATGTGTGTGTGTATACAACAGATACTTTGGCGTTTTTAAATTTACAAAATCATTTACAAAAAAGAAAACGGATACTTTCGTTTTTCCTGATTAAAATATCTACAGAACTACGCACTTTGTTTTTTTTTTCAAATGAAAATATTTAGGAGAAAACGAACCTTGGTTCCCGCCCACCCCCCTCCCCCAAGACCAAAATATTTACAGAAAAAACACCCCATAGTATATATATATATATATATATATATATATATATATATATATATATATATATATAATATATACTTCCGATGGCGCGTGTTCTACGGTAATAGGTATATCATCAATCGCTCAGTCACAGTAACCAGATATAGTACAAGTCCGTTATAAATTTACTCTTCCAAAGAAAGCGCGCACTTGATACTGTGCGTCCAGATCTCGACAGATTCCATAACTACTTCTTCTTCTTCCATTCAAGCGCAC